>NW_007110807.1:394417-445295 GCF_000164805.1 Carlito syrichta
GGTCGAGGCTGCGGTGGCCGGGAGCGGCCACTGCACTACAGTCTGGGTGACAGAGTGAGATTCCAACTCAATAAATAAATAAATAAATAAATAAATAAATTGACTGAATTACTGAAAAGCTTAGGTTTATTTCTGTGGAACTGAACAGATAAGAATTCAAATATAGAAATAAGGCTGCTCTTTAGGAATAATGTAAATCATAATTATAAATAAATATGCAAAGGCTTAACAACATTACTAATAAGAACAACAACAAAAGACTCAGAAAGCAAATAGAAAGATGTTGGATTAATGAAAATGAATTGTACACATATATTTAACTACACTCCCTTCAAAAACATCTTTAAATCCATATGAGATATATGTTTTGAAGAATAAACCCCAAGAATAATGCATATGGGAAAGGGGATGATTGTAACAAAATTTTGGAGGTTTAAAGGCAGAAGGACAATGATGAATAGATCGGATATTTTTTTGTGCACCATTTCAAAATTTTGCAGCTTTGAATAGGACAAGAAAGTTGAAAGATGCCCAACCAAGATGCTCTGGGCCTTTGCTGAGTCCATTGCAGAGGATATCCAGTCCCTGGGGACACAGCAGAGAGGTGGAGAGACACCCCTTTCTGAGGAGTAGAAAGTTGGGCTGGAAAGCAGAGAACCACTCAGTAACCCAAAAGTTTGGTAGTCTGGCTTTAAGCAGATACAAATCCACCCAGTTAAGACTTGCATGACTGAGCAATGAAGCACAAAGAAGTTTTCAGAGTTTCTCCAGTGCTCATATCCCAAACCCAGCTGAAAGAAAAGTCCTAATTCTGTCCTCCAAACGCTCAGGGCCAAGGCTATTAAAGTTAGCTAAAGTTGTAATGAAGTTCAGCCTCAGGTTAAATTGAAATGGACTCCGTCCCCCACACTTATGGGTTGACACAGAAGAGGTATGCTCTTTTTGGAGATAAATATTAGTGCTCCAATAGCTACTATTCTTTACTATACAATTCCTGGCATACAATCAAATTGAAAAGACGTGAAGAAGCAAATATGACGTATGGTTAAGAGCGGTCAATAGAAGCAGACCCAGAGATGCTTAGATGTTGGAATGGTCAGACCTGGACTTTATGCATTGTTTTATTTCAATAACTTTAGGGGTACAAGTGGTTTTTGGCTACATGGAGAGTGGTGGCAAAGTCTAGGCTTCAAGTGTTCCCACCATCCTACCTGTGTACATTGTACCCAACAGGTGATTTTTTAAATTCCTCCTCCTTATCCTCCCCCTTCTGTATCTCCAATGTCCATGATGCCTTTGCAGATTATTAGTTTAGCTCCCAATTGTAAGTGAGAATGTGTGATATTTGGTTTTCTGTTCCTGTGTTACTTCACTTAGGATGAATGTCTCCAATTCCATCCAAGTTGCTGCAAAAGACATTATTTTATTCTCAGACATGGACTTTAAAATAAGCAGGGAAAATATGCTAAAGGTTCTAAAAGGTGGCATGGTGACTCATGCCTGTAATCTCAGCACTTTGGGTGGTCAAGGCGGGAGGATTGCTGGAGGCCAGGAGTTTGAGACTAACCTTGGCAACATAGTGATACCTTGTCTCTACAAAACAATTTAAAAATTATCTGGGTCTAGTGGTGCTTACCTGTTGTCCCAGCTACTTGAGAGGCTGAGGTAGGAGGATGATTTGAGCCCAGAAGATTGAGGTTGCAGCGAGCTATGATTACCTCACTGCTCTCTAGACTGGGTGACAGAGTGAGACCCTGTTTCAGGAAAAAATAAGGAAGGAGGAGGAGGAGAGGGAGGGAGGAAGGAAGGGAGGGAGGGAAGAAGGAAGGGAGGGAGAGAGGGAGGCAGAGAGGAAGAGAGGGAAAGACAAGTGGACTGAATTTTTTTTAAAAAAGCAAAGACCTAACTATATTTGGTTTATAAGAAAACATGATTTAAATATAAAGGGACAGGTAAAATAAAATGGTTGAAAAATATTAAACACAAATACTAAAGATAAGAAAATATTCATACTGATATCACAGACATTTAAATGATAATAAAAGGTTATTTTACATAACTTTATGCCACTTAAATGAAATGGGAAAATTTTTTTAACGGTTTCCCAAAATTGATGAAAGAAGACATAGAGACATCTAGAAATCCCTATCAGTTAAATAAATTGGATTCATAATCAAAAACTTTCTTGCCAAGAAAATTCCAGGGACAGATGGCTTCACTATGACACTCTTTTTCTTTTCTTTTCTTTTCTTTTTTATTTTAGAGGTGTAGGGTACATGTGAGGATTTATTTCTTAAGTAAATTACATGCAGGTGAGATTTGGACTTCTAACAGGCCCTCTCACCCCCGATCGTGGCCAAGGTACCCAGCATGTTGCCATGTGCCCTCTCCCCTGCCCCAGCAATGTCCAGTATCTGCTGTTCTCACCCTTGTGCTCATGTACAAGTGATCAGGGCCCGCTTACGAGTGAGAGCATGCAGTGTTCAGTTCTTCGTTTCTGTGATAGTTCACTTTGTATGATGGTCTCCAACTGCATCCAAATTACTGCAAAGGCTGTGATTGTGTTCTTCTTTGTAGCTGTGTAATATTCCATTGTGTATTCGTACCACATTTTCTTTGACTAGTTCTTTTTCAATGGATATCTGGGTTGGTTCTATGTTTTCGCACTGTGAATAGTGCTGCAATGGACATATATGTGCAGGTATTTTTTGGGGAGAGCATTTTGTGTTCCTCTGGGTATATTCCCAGAAGTAGGATTGCTGGATCATATGGAAGCTCAATTTTTAGTTCTTTGAGAAAACACCACACGACTTTCCACAAGGGCTGAACTAGCTTACATTCCCACCAACAGTATAGTATAAAATTCTATCTTTTTTTTTTTTTTTTAAGAAATGGAGCCTGGCTCTGTTGCCCAGGCAGAAATGCAGTGGCATGATCATAGTTCACTGCAGAAATGCAGTGGCATGATCATAGTTCACTGCAGCCTCAACCTCAAGCAGTCCTCCCGCCTCAACCTCCCAGCTACTTGGGAGGCTGTGTTCTTACATCCAGCTAATATTTATTCTGTTTTAGTAGAGTCTAGGTCTTGCTATTTTGCATAGGCTGGTCTCAAACTCCTGGCCTCAAGCGTCCTCCCGCCTTAGATTCCCAAAGTACTAGATTACAGGTGTGAGCCACTGCAATTGTCCTATCAAAGTTTTAAAGAAGAAATAATACTAATATTGAACAAACTCCTTCAGAAAATAGACTTCTCATTCGTGTTATAAAGCCAGTCTAATCCTCATAACAAAAATGTCAAATGCATTACAAAAAGAAACTATAAAAAAAATCTTTCATAAGTTTTTATATAACTATTCTTCACAAAATATTCATCAATTGGATCCACCAATATGTAAAAAATAATATATCATGACCAGTGAGGTTTATCCCAGGAATGGAAGGCTGTTTTAAGATTCAAAATCTATTAATGTAATTCACCAGATTAACAAAATAAGAAATATCATATGATAATTTCAAGAGAGGCAGAAAAAGAATCTGATAAATCTTAACACCTATTTGTTATTAAAACTTTTAAAAAATTAAGATTAGAATGCAACTCTTTTAGTTCAGTAAAGGTGTCTATGAAAAGCTGATAGCTAACATTATAGTTGATGGCAAAAGATTTAATACTTTTCTCTAAGATCAGCAAGACACAAATGTCCGCTCTCACTATATCTATTTAACATTGCAGTTTATGACCTAGGCAATGCAATAAGACAAAACTAAGGGGGAAAATGTCATAAATATTGGGAAGGAAGAAGTTAAGCTGTCATTCACAAACATGATTGTGTAGAGAGAAATCATTTCTGAATCTACAATATAACTACTAGAACAAATAAATAGATTTAGCATGATCAGAAGATGAATCAATGCACTAAAATCACAGTCTCATATATAAGCAATGGAAAATGGAATTTTAAAATGTCATTTGCAATGTAATCCAAAAACACAAAAATCCTAGCAATAAATATAACGAAATGCAACACCTGTATACTAAAACATACTGCATACTGTCAAGGGGATTAAAGAAGACCTAAATAATAAAGGAATAAACCATGCAAATGCATTGCCTAATTCAATGTTGCTTAGAAGTTTCTTCTCCCTAAACTTTTCTAGAGATCGATGGTGGATTCAACACAAATCCATCCAAACTCTCTAAGCCTCATCTCTTGTTCTACAGCTCTTCAGCCATAGCAGTAGAGCCCAGTGTTGAGAAATCTTCCAACATCTTCAAATAAGTCTAAACCAACAGTGCCTCTTGTGGGCTTCTTTGATGTCAAGTGGCAGGATGCCAAACAGAAACCTAGTTGACAACTCACACACAACTTCCCTGTAGCTGTGGCCAGCTCTGTCATGCATCCTTCAGTTGGCTCTCTCTCTTCTTCCTTGATTTACTTCCCTGTCCCTGACTCTCAGGGTCAAACCCTCAAATATATCCTTTACACAGCAGCTTTTGTCTCATGATCTGCTTTTGAAGAATCCAGCTAGGACAGTAACTGAGCCAGCAGATTTGAGAAAGCTGAATCTCATGCCAGCAGTGGGAAAATTCAAGAAGAAACCTGCAGTACAAAAATGTCAAAGGACTTGGAAATTAATGACACTGGGTACCCCTAGAAGTGGGGTGGAGAAAAGATTAAACACAGAAAGAACGATTGAGAGGTTGTTGAAAGAACAGTTAGACTTTGAGTCTCCGCACCTACTCCATGCATGAGGATGACAGCCGTGGTGCCACCTTAGCAGAAGTTTTGATGTTTGTTCTCTGCAACAAGAGGGCTATGAACTATGGGACAACTGAAGGGAGATTTAGTGACAATTTATGTACTAAATTTTAAAATGTTTCCTCTCCCTCTTCAATGCTTTTCAAAATGCCAACAGTAAACTTTAAACTAAAGACAAAAGATTAGAAGACTCTACACTAAGAATCCAACTCGCCCAAGAGAGAAGTCCTAAAGACACAGGCATCAAGGTTTCTTCAAAGGAATGACCCAGTCAAAATACCATGGATAGGATTTCAAGAAAAACCACAGTCAGCAAGTCTCACCTATTTGCATAAATCTTTCAATCAATTTTTAAAACGCCTCACATTTAGGTATGAAGAAACAGATGAAGACTAGGAAACTCCTAGGAAGCCTATAACATAAATGACAGAAACCAAAACAGCTAACAGAAAACAACCACTTGGAAGAAATGGAGACATGAAGAAAGATGAAACTTCAGAAAAAGAACGATTATTAATATCCTCTGAAGTATAAGAAGATTTATGAAACAAGAAGTTATTGTAAAAAAATAATTAAATAATAATTTTTAAAAAACCCCAATAAATAAATAAATAATGAGAGAACAAGAAACACCTTGTCTGAGTTTGTTTTGCTGTAACAGTACACCTGAGATTGGGTAATTTATAATGAATGGAAATGTATTTCTCACAGTTCTGAAGGCTGAGAAATCCAAGTTCAAGGTGCTAGCAGGTTTGTTATCTGGTAAGGGCCTGGTCTCCACTTCCAAGATGGTGCTTTAGTGGTGCATCCTCCGGAGGGAAGATCTGCTGGTCTTCAGCAGCAGAGTAGAAGAGAGCCATCCACTCTTGAAAGCTCCTTCTATAAAGACAGGAATCCATTCATGAAGTCTCTGCCCATGTGGCCCCATCTCCCAACACCTTTGCGTTAGGATTTAAGTTTCAACATGAGTTTCGCAGGGTTCGAAAACATTCAAACCATAGCATATCTCTTGAAAATTAAAAGTATATTATATAATTAAAACTCCTTTAGCCCCGGCATGGTACAGCATGCCTGTAGTTCCAGCAACTTGGAAGGCTGAGGTGGAAGGATCACCGGAGCCCAGCAGGTCGAGGATGCGGTGGCCGGGAGCGTGCCACCGCACTCCAGTCTGGGCGACAGAGTGAGACTCCAACTCAAAAAAAAAAAAAAAAAAAACTCTTATAAAACTCTACTTAAAAATTTTCCAAAAATGAATCTTGTGCCAAAAATTATTTTTCCTTAATGCTTGCATTCATATTTCTAAAACAGGTTCATCTTTTTGCTTGAAAGAACTGACATGATTTTGAAGCAAAGTCGTGTCAATGTAAAAATGACACCTGCCCAAGTAAATTCATTAACTCTTGTATCAACTCAGTAATATTAACATTGAATTCAGAAGAGTATTACATACATTAAAAAGCAAGTCTAAATTCATCAATATCAAGGAAGTATAGTTCACATTTTTCTTGCAATTTTATTTTTTATTTTATTTATTTATTGAGAAAGCAGGATTTATGGAGAGGACAGAGAAGCTCCCACAGTGGGAGGGGATCCGAATGGGTTGCTTCTTCTTCTAATTTTAACAGCCGCTTTACCTAACAGTTGATTACAATTAAAACAAGCATCTTGAGTCATGGTTTTAAATGTGTAAAAACAGTATAAATTTGCTTCATGAAAAATTTCAACGTAAATTATTTTTGCTTTCTGTAGAAAAGTTTAGATTATTCATAAGCAATATGATATAATAGAGAAAGCATACATCATGCTACCATTTTTTGGTCTTTAATTATTGAATATGACAAATTTTCCTTTTGTTTCAAGAAAATCTTAAACTGGAGTTACCAGTACTGTAAATCTGTGAAACTCTCCCACTGCTCAAGCAATCAATATTGGTAAAGAACACACAACCATTAAATTCACTGTTTTCTATTTCTTTCAACAGTTCCGTAAACTAGTAATTTATAACATGTATATACTGAATGATTTTGACAAATATATCCATGAGGATTTTCATTGAAGAACTTAGCACAGATATTTTCAGTATGTGTCACACAATACAGTGAAGCAATAAGGGAAATATCAAGCATCAGTCCCTTGTTTTAAAATTCTGATAAATCTAGATTTTTGACTTCCCATAGCTAGGCTCTCATCTGTCTTGATAGAAAATAAGCTATTTTTCATAAATAGCTAAGACTCTCATTTGGAACTTCCTTTTAAAAAAAAAAAAAAAATGAGATCTCGCTATGTTGCCCAGGTTGGTCTCAAACTCCTTCCTCAACCTTCCAAAGTGCTGAGATTGCAAGTGTGAGTCACTGCACTCAGACCTATGACATTTCTAAAAGATTCAAAACTATATGTTGAGTTTATTATTATTTTTTTTTAAGGTCATGGATAGACATCATTTCTAAGTGAATTGGAAAGTTCTTTTAGACAAAAATGTACTCAAATGTACCCAGTATTAACTGGGAACAGTCTCTTATAATATATGGTTTATCTAAAGCTAAAAAAAAAAAAAAAGTCTCCTAACTTTTCACACTTTGAAGCAATTGATCTTTGACATTGTTAGTCTTATATTCTACAGCCACTTACATAGTGACTTAATTGAAAATCTTCACTTTTTATGAGATACCTTTTAGTCCTGGTAATTTTCTGGGGGTTTTTTTGGTTTTTTTTTTGAGTTGGAGTCTCACTCTGTCGCTCAGACTGGAGCGCAGTGGCTGCTCCCAGCCACCGCAGCCTCAAGCTGCTGGGCTCCGGCGATCCTTCCGCCTCAGCCTTCCAAGTAGCCGGAATTACAGGCATGCGCTACTACGCCCGGCTGATTTTTTTGATTTATTGTAGAGATGAGGTCTCGCTGCCTAGGCGGGTCTCATACCCGCGGGTTCAGGCAATCCACTCACCTCAGCCTCCCAAAGCCGCGGGATTACAGGCTGAGCCACGGAGCCCGCCTAGTCCTGGTAATTTTCTAACAAAATTTCCATAACTGAGATAATAATTTCTTTTACTATCTCTCCATCTAAAAACGGTTTTCTTTTTTTGTGGAAGAATTTAAGCCATTTTATATCAGGCCAAAGTTACAAGCTCAGAGCCTATCAAAAATTGTTGAAGAAATTTTGTTGGTTGGACATTTAATTCTGATTTCAAGTAACTAATTTCTTCAATTCTCTGTTAGCTGTTGAGAGAACACATCAAATTCAACGTGTGTTTGCTTTAAATGGACCTTAGTATTATCCACGGTATCGTTTTTTTAAAAAACATAACAGCTTTTTTTGTTGAGCTCTGTAGTAGCCACTGTAATTGCCATGTGTTATGAAATTTGGAACATCTTTTTCTGGTCTCTTTTCTTCTTTACTGTTCTGGTCATTATATTAGCTTCTGTGTCTCCACTCAATTTCATATCACTAGTATGCCTTCATTGTAAATTTTAAAATTTGTCCATACTTATTTTTTTCTAACAAGAAACATAATCTAATCATATTATAATTAAAATAAGTATTTCAATTTAATTACTAATTAAAGTTTACATAGAGATCACTATCACTTGAGCTGTCTATGTAAAATATTCAAATAAATGCATTATAATGTTACATTAGTGCATTTTTAAAAAACATTTGAACTGAATCCATCTGTTCACTGACTGTTCAGTGATGTGCTTGTGCATAATATTAGAAGTGATGCTGGTGTAACATACACACCACAGCAACATAGCAACGCCTATACAATGCAGTGGGCAAAGTGAAATGTTGTCAATAGCATAAAGGCCAGGCACAGTGGCTCATGCCTACAGTCCCTGCATTTTGGAAGGCTGAGGAGAGAGGATTGTTTGTGTCCAGGAGTTCCAGACCAGCTGAGCAACATAGGGAAGACTTCATCTCTACAAAAAAATTAAAACGTTAGTCAGGCATGGTGGCATAGCACCTGTAGTCCCAGCTGCTGCTTGGGAGGCTGAGGTGGTAGGATCGCCTGAGCCCAGGAGGTTGAGACTGCTATGATCCATGATCATGCTACTGCATCTAGCCTGGGCAACAGAGTGAGACCCTGAACTCAAAAAAATAATAGCTTAAAGTTGTATCTAAGATAAAAATATTTTTGAATGTTTCAGTGTTTAAGTTTAATTAAACTTCAATACAATTAAATTTTAATTCACGAGTCTCAGTAGTCACATTTTAAGTGCTCAGTAGCTGTACATATCCAAGGAAGGGTGCCAAGCGTTTTGTTAGGTACTCTCAAAGAAGAGATCTCACTCTTTAAAACAGTCCTGTGTATGGCTATCCACATTCTCCATGAAAAGACCAAGTCTCAGTGAGCTTGAGTGACTTGTCCAAGGTCACACAGCTAGTAAGTGAAGGAGCTCTGTACCCAAAGCCTACCACTTATTCTGTGTGTGCTGTGATGGTGTGACCCCTTTCTTAAGATCACCGTGTACATAACCGAACCAGAAAAACAGAATGCTTTTCTTTATCCTCCTTGCCCCTGGACCCCTTTCAAAATTCACAATTTGATTGTTAATTCTTTTAACATTCTTGTACAAGTGAAAGAACACTCAAGAAATATGTATTGTCTCCTATGGGCTAGGCACTATTCTAGTGAATGAGATACAAGAATCTCTGCCTTCATGGAGTTTGCAATCTTATGCAAAAGGAACTGAAAATGATAATAAAAAATACTGTCCGTGGGACACTTTTCTCAAAGTTAAATTCTGTGAACCTGCTGAAAGTGAAACTCTTTGGGTTACAGTGCTGCTGTCTGTGATCTCCGGATGCGACAAGATTACTTCTTCATGCCGTGAGTCTCCCAAGGGCGGTCATGCAAGCAGGCGACCAGTAGGAGCTTTTGCTGTTGAACTTGGGTAACTGTTTTCATTCCTGTCCACTTGTCCATCATTATCCATGGGGGACTAACATGCTCAAGTCTCTAAGGAGAAATGGGTAACAGGGCAAAGGGACAAACGGAAAGACCAGAATGGCAATAGCTTCCCAGATGAAGAACATTCAACTGAGCAGGAGACTTTCTGCTCTTTATAGAGAAACACATTTAGATCCTCCCATATTAGAGTCTGATTTGACCAGTAAAACCAATATATTGTGCCCATGGTTTATTCTCATGCTACTTCAAAATCTACAGGAAGAGTCTCCTTGGGGTGATGCCAAGGTTCTGTACAATTCTACCACCTGTGGTCTAGGATGCCACTGAAGTGCACTGGGGACTGGATCTTCATGGGTAGAGACTTACGCGAATGAAAGGATTTTTCCTAAATAAGGCCCCTGAGTAGATAATCCTTAGAGAGAATGTTAGAGTTCAACCAGATCATTGTACACACAGGGAGCCCTACAGTTCAGAGAGTTTGAATGATTAATCTAAAGCCACACAGCATATTCATTTAGTGAGGCTGGGACTTCAGCATTTTCTTTCCAACTAATGGGTCGTGGGTGAGGAGGGGAAGAAGGGAGGAAGTGGGAGGAGGAAATGGAAGAAGCCAGATGATATGTAGCTCAGTAAAACCAGGGTTTAACATGTGTTCCTGTACTTTCTACTCTGATGTTCAGCAGCTTTCTGAACTTTACTGAGCATCAGCTCGGCCGTGAAAGGGAGATGACACAGGGGTTGTGGTAAAGATTCATGGGGTGGTGTCCGTGTGAATGCCTCGACCTCTTGAAGATAAGACCTTTCTTTTATTCACAATCTGCGAAGCAGCACTTCCTGTAGTTGGTCTTCAAACTATCTATTTCAAACTTTGAGCTCCCCAGACCCCCGTAGGAAGCCTGCTGGATTATCGGATCAAACTCTACTGCCCTCCACCTGCTGGCCCCAAGACTCCTGTGACTTTTTGTGTCACAAGACTTCCCCAATTCTCCCAAGTGTCCTGTTCCTGTGATCATACCCTGCACCAGCCTCTCCCTCATCACCCCTCAGTACTTTGCCCGTCCTAGCTGGAGCCCCACCTCACAACTGGAAGCCTTCACAAGTATCTGTAGAGTGAAAGGCTTCAAAGTGCTTCCACAGACATTCTGCTCTTTGATCCTCACAACAGCCCTGCGGGGAGGGAGACAGGGCAGCTGTTATCATCCAAATTTTATCACTAAGGACCCTGAACCCAAAGAGGCAAAGTGATTTGTTCATGGCTACAAGCTGGAGAACTGCAAGCTTTTGAGGTCAGGAAGACTTGGTTCAAGCCTCTGCTTTGCCACTTGGTAGCACTGTGGCCCCGGATAAGTTATAGAGCTTTCTGGAGCCTCAGTTTCTCCAGTTTACATTTCTGTAAAATGAGGATATTTGTTGTGTCTCTGCAAGGTGCATATTTTGTATACACAGTACATTGTAGATAACAAGTAATCAGCAAACTTGACCAGAATCCAGTGCACCTTGCCACCTGTCTACATTATTCCGCAATACCACTCTCCAACGAAGAGGAAACCCTTCTTCCATCTCAGAACTTCAGGACTATTCATTGTCTTTATCAGGAATCTTTGATATCAAGGCTCAGAAACGAACTCTGGTTGGCAGTCAAACAGCAAATAGGATCTTGCCAAGACACTGGTGAGATCACAAAAAAGACGAGCTGAAAAGTCATGTTTTGGGAAGGAACGACGGCAGCCCCAGGAATCTCAGCAGGTTCTTGAAGGTGGTCATCAGTGACAGTGCTAACTGCCTTTGTCTGTTGTGTTTCTCTCTCTATTCAAAATCCACATTTATCAAAGAGAAGACCTGATTGACCTATCCTGGGCCATGTGTCCACCATGTGGGCAGATGGGCGAGGGCGGCTGGCAGTCCACCGGAAGGACATGGAATGGAGGAAAGGCAGTTCTACAAAGTAAAAATGCTAAGAGTTGAAGCCCATTGCTTTGCCTTCGCGTGGCTCTTTGGGGCTGGCTGTGTTTGCTTGCGCTTCTGTCTTGCGATTCACCTAGATCATTAGTCCCAGGAGGTGGGGGCTGGGACGAAGGGAGGACACTTTCTCTCTTATGCTCAGATTCAGTATGGAAGCTCAGAGCCCGTCCTGGTGGCTTGCACATAATTGGTGTTCAATAAATATCAGATGATTGATAGATTTTGATTTTATTACAGTCTTCAGTTCAAAATAAAAACAACTTTTTTTCCCAACTCCTAACCCTCAGCACTCCTACCTACATGCAACCCAATAAAGCAGCCGATCAATAACAATTCACCTAATTAGCTTGCTCACATGAACCAAGAAGTTCCTTGGGCCTAGCTGCTTCCCATCCCAACTGCTATGTGAAGTGCCAGGTGTCTTGCTGAAGGACTTGATTAATAAGTCGTTATCACTGAAGCTGAATACAATTAATTGCATAATTTTGAACTCTTCAAGTTTAATTCCACAAGAATTACATCATGGAATCAGGGCCTGAGGAAGCATTTCTAATGCAAGGACTGGAGAAAACCTGCATGAGCCCCAGTTCCTATTGGTGACATGTTATGCTCATGCCTGGCGTGGACACTTGTTATTGCTGCCAGTACAAATGCACGCAGCTCCGATACTTACATGAATTCCCAAACATGAGGCCCATGTTGAAAGAAACTGGACATCACCCTAGTGAGTCCCAGCATTCTGACAATGTTAGTGATGCCCTTCTTAAATCTGTCCTGGTTTTGTTTTTTTCTGTGGGCACAGATCTCAGATCTGCTCCTATCTTACGTTTGTTTTATTTTGTTTTGCTTGGTCTTATTTCTCTCTTTGCAGTTTCCTTCAATTTGCTCTTTCAAATGGTTATGAACTTGCTGGAGGACATAGCAGAAAATAGCTGATGATTAAAAATTGTGCTGTCTGCCTGTCTGCCTTTGATAAAACTTTTACCCAATTGAGCAGGTAGGATTTTCTTGAAGAAAATCTGAGAAATTAATTAATTAACTGTAACTCAATTTCACCTCTTTAACCTTAACTCGTGAGCAAACCTGAGCTAAATAAACATCTGACCATTCAATCTCTTTCACTTAAGGTTAACTTGAGTTTATTATTCAGGCTACTGCCCTTGTGTATTAAGCAACGCATAAATTACGCATACTAATTACCCTGGATGGGGCACCACTTTAATGAATTCTTTTAATTAAACTGCAACACAGTGGTTTTGCACAGGGTGGTCTATATTTCATCCTTAAACTACGTTAACCTTCATCTTTGTCTGAGCAGCTCACACGTCCAACCGGAGAAGGTCTGAGTTTAATTCATCTAAGTATATACATTCCACAACCCCCCTTGACTATCATAGGAAAATTTGAAAAATGTTTCTCTTCTGCTTTGAGGTTAAGAAATTAGATGCCTCTGTGAAAAGTTATGATTCTGCTGGGGATACCGAGGTGGAAAAGAAGAAGACAAAACAAAGAAAAACTGAAATGACAGGATCAACCAGCACAGCCCTGCAGTCTTTAAAATATAAATAATAAAAGTCTTATTAACAGTGTTCTTATTAGTATGTACAGCTGAGCAAGGGGCATCCTTCACTTTGTGATGTTTATATGCTTGAATTTACGCAAGTCCTTACCAACTCCTTACCACAAGTCCAGTTTTCAAAGATACAATTACTTCTCTGTTATCTGTAGCCATTAGTGAATGCCGACATAGAAAAAATGGAAACCCGTATGTATTTTGGCCTTGTCTTTTACTGAGCTCCTGCTTCTAGGTAGTAAAATTGATTGTCTTGAGTTTTACCTCCTTGGTCTCCAATGCAAGGAAGGTTGGTGGGAGAGAATCAAATATACAAAGGACTGACTAGATCCCAGGAACTTTCCATTCTTTTAATAGGTGAGCTGTGAGAGCAGAAGACTGTGGATTCCAGGAGCCATGATAATCTCTAACTCAAGTCAACGTGCATTAATTGAGCACCCACTGTAGTCCTAACGCTGTGTCCGTGCCAGAATATCATGATGATTGAGAATTGTTCTATTTGTGTTTGGGGTTTTGTTAATTAAAAAAAGGAATATGTCTGCATATGCATATTTGCTCTTAGATAAATTCAGGAAGATGCACCGAGAGTTTGCTACTGGAATGGATTGGGGGTCTGTGTTGGGAGGGAAAAGTACTCATTCTATTTCCCCCTCCTCCTCTTTTTCCTCCTCCTCCCCTTTTCTATTATGAGCATGTGATACTTCTTCATTCAGTTTAAAACAATAAAAATAGTTAGGGAGCTTATAGTCCACTTATAGTGACAAACATATCACAATTTAAGGTGGCAAGTGCTATGAAAGTGAACATACAAACTATTCTGTAGCCACAGAAGAGGGCCCATCCAGCAGTGTCTGCTGGAGTCAGGAAAGGCTTCTCAGAGGAGGTGGCATTTAAATTGAGCCTTGAAGCATGAGTGTGAGAGTTTTTCAGGTTAGGCATCAGTCGTTGAGTAATGGGATGTGGACTAGAGCGTAAGATGATTCCACCCACTTGAGATTATTCTCTCTTAGAAATCCCGTGAGTAGATACACTGCTGTAGGGCTTTCCTGACAACAAACAGAAATTGTGTTTGAATCATTCTGCAACAAGGTGATGGTAATGCATCATAAGTGATCTCAAAGAAAAATTGCTCACTTGAAAACAATTGCATATGCCTAAAATTCTAGCTTTTCTCAAATAGTCCCCAATGAATTTTAACCATGCCCTAATTTAACCTAAACTGTGTAAAAAAGCAACTTTCCTGTAGGATACAACCAATCTTCATTTCAATAGGGAAGGTTAAAAAAAAAATAGGGTATTTGTTATCAGGAAAGCCTCATTTTTAAGACCATGTCATTACATTGAGACATGGGATCCCCACCTCCACCTGTAGCCACAATGAATGAAGGACAGAAAAATTGGCAATCATCATGGTCTCAAATTACACATCTCCCCATTTCTGGAATTATGGGGGACCCAATTCCCTTATTTTGAGGCTATGAAGAAAGCTGGTATAGACTGGGTGGGTTCAAGCCAGGCAAAGAAATCAAGTTTCCCAACATCAGAGCAGCAAGTCCTAGAAAGAGGGACTTGACCAGTCTCACAGGCCTCTAAGAGATGCCATTCACATATGCAACAACAGGGAAAGAGGCAAGCTGGCAGGTCTCATGGCCCTCCTGATGCTAGTGCCCCATACCTTTCTGTTATTTACTGAGCCACAGCTATGTGCCAGATGCGGGTGATACAAAGATGAATGCTACATGATTCCTGCTCTCCAGGAGCTCACAGGGACAAGAGAGTTGCAGACATTGCACTGTACTGAAATGTGTTCCTCCTGGACAGGGTCCCCACCCTAGGTGGTGGGCTGGTACAGCTCAGTGGTCTGTTAGGAACTGGCTGCATGGCAGGAAGTGAGTGGAACTCCATCAGCTGTCAGGTCAGCAGTGGCAGTAGATTCTCACAGGAGCACAAACCCCATTGTGAACTGTGCATTGAGGTATCTAAGTGGGAGCTCCTTATGAGAATCTAATGCTGTGGAAAAATTGTCTTCCATGAAACTGGTCCCTGATGCCAAAAAGGTTGGTGACTGCTGCTGTAGGAGAGTCAAACTTGGAGTCATGACGTTTCCCACAGATGCTAGGAAGGCTTCACAGACAGCCTGAAGACTTCTGAGGACAGCACAAATATACCCTTGAAATGGGGTCTATTCCTAAATGTTTAACTTATGTTTTTCATTTTGGACCAAGGAAGCAGAAGGAAGGCTGATATGAACAGGTAGAACCTAATCTAAAGACTGAGTTCTATAATCAGTAGATGTTTAAGCCTATTTTCTTTCCTCTGACACTCACAGCATGTTTAAAAAAATTTTTTTATTTTATAAAATAAATTAAAAAAAAAAAAAGCTATGTTCCAGAGTGATTTTTTGCACTGACAGTGGTGGCTCCTGAGACAGACAGCCCAGTACCGCTTTGGAGGTGCTGGTTGACATTGGATAAGTCGCTTAGTCTCCCTGACTCTCAGTTTCCTCATCTGTACAACCTGGACAATAAAGATACAACCCACTTCGCAGGATTGCTGATGATGGTGGAATGAGATAAGGGATGTAAAGGCCCCCAGTAAGTCATCAGTAAGTGTTAGCTGTTAGTATAACTAGTATTAGTAGGGTAAGTGCACCTTAGACTTCTAAACAAGTGGATTTTTATGGAGAATTACCAAAATGACTGTGAGTCTTCCAAAGCTAGCTGCTGGAATGTAAGAATATAAGTTACAATAACACTCCATTCACATAAACATCTGAAACTGCAAAATACACACACACACACACACACACACACACACACACACACACTCATTTTAGCTTAGAAACCAATTTACTGTCACTGAGGACCCATGCAAAAGACCTGGGATGAATTTATTAACAACCAAATGTTACTTTTATTGACTTACTTAAAAACTGAAAGGCGGTCTTGCCCTTTCTGGTCCTGCAGGATTCCTGGGCAGTGACTTGTCCCACAGACCGGATGAGTGCATGCTTGCATTCACATGTGCCTGTGGAAAGAGGGTGTATCTCAAAGAGCAAAGCACCAGATCCAGAGGACCAGCCTTTATGCCAGAAGGCCCTTGGGCCAAAGGAAGCAGGCACGGGGTGGCCCACTCCCCGGGAGCGACTCCAGGACACAGTGCCAGTGCTCTCTGCTTTGATCCCTTTGTGTCTTCCAGGGCTCCCCAGGTGGCATTTTGTCCCAGGCTGTCCCCACGGGTAGAGTGTCTTCAGGCGTCCTCTTCAGGAACAGATGCTGTGACTTACCATCTGGCTTGCTGAAGCTCTCTCACAGCCACGGTGTAAACACCTGCCTGCTTGGCAGCTACAAGTGCCGCCGTCCCTTTGGTCTCCTTCTTGGCCTGAGAGTTTTTCAACATCACTGGATGTAATTAAGAAGAATGAAACCAAGCATATGGACTCAGGACTCCATCATGACCACAAAGAGAGCTTTACCTTGGAAAAGGAGCTGCTTGGGGCGGGCCCAGCCTTGGGCTCCCGGGCAAATGGCAGCAGACCTGGCACACCCGCTTACAGCTGGGCACAGGGTCGCTCAACTCTAAGAGGGAAGCGTGCGGCGTTGTCATGCCCACGGACAGCCAGAGCTTGCCTGCAGGGAAGGCAGGCAGCCTGCTGACGGGAGACAGGAGCATGTGTGGCTGTCAGCTTTGCACACGGGAGAGCACCAGGCCTGCTCAGATCCAAGGGCGGCATCATCTGCGTTGCTGCTTGTTAAACAGGGGAAGAATTACCAGTTGGTGAATGGCAGTTATTTCCAGAAGGTGTGGAGGGAGAAGCCAAAACCAAGTTCCAGAGAGTGGAAACTAGAAGATAAAACTTCAAAGTACAAATTAATGTGTGTACATACAATGGAATACTAGGCAACTAATGAAAAGGGTAGGGAAATCCTTTATGGACTGATATGAATAGGACACCAAGCAAAGGAAAAAGTAAGGTGGGAAGTAGCCGTGTGTAGACACTTCTGCTGTTTTCATAAAAAGGTGGGGGGTGAGGTGGTGATGTTTGTATTGGCTCATCTATGGTTAACAGTGTCTAGGAGGCTATATGAGAACCCTTAACAATGTTCATCTCTGCTAGAGAGAGAAGACCCTGAGCAGATGGGAGATTGCAAGGGAATTTTTACTGTTTACTTTTATGTAAAGTCATGTGTTGCTTGACTACAGAAATACACTCTGAGAAATGTGTCACTGGGGAGATTTCATGGTATAAACATCATGGTGTGCACTTACACAGACCTAGATGGGTGCAACTTACCCACACCCAGACTATATGGTGGAGCCTGTTTCTCTGGGGCTGCAAATCTGTACAGTGTGTGACTCTATTGGATACTGTAGGCAGCTGTAACACAATGGGAAGTATTTGTGTATCTGAACATAGAACATTACCATGGAAATACTGTACAGAAGGTTTAAAGCGGCATGCCTGCATGGGGCACTTACCAGGAATGCACCTTGTAGGGCTGGACGTTGCCCTAGATTCCTCAGTGGAAGAGTGGAGAGTGAATGTGAAGACCTAGAGCATCACTGTACATGACTATAGATGTTATAAACACTGAACATTTAGGCTATACTAAACTTATTTAAAATATTCTTCTTTCTTTAATAATAAATTAAACTTGGCTTACTGTAACTTTTTAACTTTATTAACTTTACTCCAACTACTCAGGAGGCTGAGCAGGAGGATCACTTGAGCCCAGGAGTTTGAGTTGAGCCCGGGAAGCATAGCAAGACCCATCCCCCCTTAAAAACAAACAAAACACTTTTTAATTTTTTAAAACTTTCTGATGTGTAACAACATTTAACTTAAAACACAAATACTTTGTACAGTTATACAAAAAATATTTTCTTTCTTTTTATTCCACTCTTTTTTTCTATTTTTAAAATTTTTTATTTTTAATTTTTTAATTTTTATTTTTTATTTTTTTGAGTTGGAGTCTCACTCTGTCGTCCAGACTGGAGTGCAGTGGCCGCTTCTGGCCACCGCAGCCTCTACCTGCTGGGCTCCGGCGATCCTTCCGCCTCAGCCTTCCAAGTAGCCTAATTTTGTTGAGAACGAAGACACAAACAAACACATTAGACTAGACCTACACAAGGTCAGGATCATCAGTATCCCTGTCTTCCACCTCTGCATCTTTTCCCACTGGAACATCTTCAGGGCAATAAGACACATGGAGCTATAATCTCCTATGACAACAATGCTTTCTTCTGGAATCCTCTAAGAACCTGCCTGAGGCTGCTTTACAGTAGAAGGTGTAAGCTCTAAAGTAATGATGAAAACGGTAATATAGTAAATACATCAACCAATAACATAGTCATTTATTATCATTGTCAAGTATTATATACTGTTCATAATTGTATACACTACATGTTTATATGACTGGCAGCTCAGAAGGTGTTTACACTCTCCCACATCACCATAAGCAGGTGAGTAATGCCTTGTTCTATGACATCATGATGACTATGACATCACTAGACAACATTTTGTCAGCTCCATTATAATCTTATGGGACTACTGTGGTCCGACGTTAACCAAAACACCATTATCCTGCACTTGACTGTATTTATTTATTTATTTTTTTTTGAGGTGGAGTCTCACTCTGTCGCCCAGACTGGAGTGCAGTGGCCGCTCCTGGCCACTGCAGCCTCAACCTGCTGGGCTCCGGTGATCCTTCCGCTTCAGCTTTCTGAGTAGCCAGAATAACAGGCACTCGCTACCCCACCTGGCTGATTTTTAAAATTTATTATAGAGATGAGGTCTCACCAAGTTGTCCAGGCGGATCTCGAACCTGCGGGCTCAGGCAATCCACTCACCTCAGCCTCCCAAAGCGTGAGATTACAGGCTGAGCCACCGAGCCCGGCTTGACTGTATTTTAACCTAATTTTTAAATATATTACTCCTTAAAAATTAAATAAATTTAAATGTGTTTAAAAGTTTTGCAAGCAACATTATAAAATATTGACAAGGCAGTGGAGATTGCATGCTAGTAAATTTATAAATATGTTTCTATTAGTTTGTTTATATGTACATCTTTCTGCATAGGTAAAGATATTTGATTTCTAATAATATCTTCCACAACTGATTATCGTGTGATAGAGTAATTACACATTGTATATTTCACACTGAGCATTTTTATATTAAGAAAAAAAATCAGAATAAATTATATTAATGAACAAATTCAGGGTTTGAAAGTGATTGCGTGCTAATAACTACAAGACAACATTGAGCCTGTGTCCTTTTTCCTTCAATTCAACTAGCATTTGTTGAGTGTGATACTTGTTCACAATTTGCTCTGCAATCCCATTTTTACTGCAAGAAACTGTCTATGTGTAATACAATGCATGGTATATCCAGATAGGAATAGATCTGATTCAGAAACTTTTCTGAAGATTCTTTGCTTAACTGGTTTGTTCAGAAAGGATATCAATTGGTTCCTGCAGGTTAAAATCGTTGTTGTTATTTTTCTAACATACACAGAAGCATCAGGAAGAGGACCAACACTATCTACTATTTCCAAACTAGTAGCGCCAAAGATATTCACGTTCTCCCTCTCTTTCTCTTTCTCCGTACCACAAAACACAGAGCTTTAATCATAGTGCCTCTTGTAATAGATCCCTTTCTACTTCTCTAAGGAGCTATGGCAACTCACTGCAGAGGCACTGTGCTGTGTGCAGGTAGCTAAACCGAAACTCCTGTTCGCAGAATTCCTCTCCCTGTAGGAGTCCCGGTATTTATAATTTTGTATTTATACATTTACTAGCATGCAGTCTCCACTGCCTTGACAATATTTTATAATGTCACTTGGAAAACTTTTAAAGCTGTAAGAGCAACTTGCATGAGATTTGGAAGCCAGCAGGGAGGCATCGTTCATTTCCAGGCTTGGATGATTGATTCAGGATCCCAGGCATTGCAGTGGTTTGCAAACACAGCCACTGACCCAGTAGCCCACCTTTTGGGTGTGGAGTGGATTGTACCAGGGATCACAGGTCCTCTGGCTCTCACAGGATTTCCTCCTACAGCTTTCCCAAGTCCTGGGCCAGGTATGCATAGTGTATAGCTCCACAGCAAAAAGACTGAATTTTCCAGCAAGGTGCCCACTTCTTGGAGGATGAAGACCTAGAGAGGCAGATGCTGATCCCAGTACATCTTCCCACATTCCAGTCTGTCCTTCTCTCCTCTGCTTCATATCGAGACTTCTTTCCCAATTACCAACTTGGTTGTGTATGTCAACTTCAGACCTGACACTAGACATAGAGGTCACAGCCTTGAATAGACTTCTTCAGTCACTCCTACAATTACATGAGATCTAGTCCCTACAATGAAAGCTTAATTCTATAGCTTTCTTAGTGTTTGCTTCTCTGATTTAACTTTGATTTATAGACTACCCCAAAACGCCCAGAAATATGCCTTAGTCTTATCATTACTTAGAGTACAGCAAAGCTCATTAGTACACCCATCTTGCAAATGGGCAAAGAAAAATAAACCACAAGTTGAGACTCTAACTTATCTAACTTCAAACCCATACCCTTTCTGCCATACATGTATGATACATCATCTTGGCTTCTGAAGTAAGAGAGGACCATGGTGCACATTGTCATCATAACTGAAAAATCAACCTCCAGAATAGATTGAAGAGACTATTCACAGCTCCTAATTCAAGATGGCACTTGCATTGTGATACAAGGCAAACAATGGAAATAAACATGTTTTGAACATTCTGAATGACCTTAGCCTTATAACTTTCTTAGCCACTTTGAATGAATGCAGGGAGGAGTATTAGCCATATGGTGTTCACTACTATGAACTGAGAAATTTGGATTCATTCTACACATCGTCCAAGTCTTCTACAGCAATATTTATAAACATTCCCAAAGGCTGTTTTAAGATGCAGTAGTTAATTGTATGTGTCATCTTGACTGTGCCACAGGGTGACTAGGTCAAATGTTATTTCTGTGTGTGTCTGTGAGGGTGTTTTGGAATAAAATTAGCATGTGAATTGGTAAACTCAGAAAAGAGGGCATCCCTCCCCAATTCGGGTAAGCAGCATCCAATCCATTGAGTGAAGGAACAGAACAAAAAGGCGGGAGAAGGAGCAATTCAACCTTCTCTCTTTCTGTCTGCCTGCTGGAGCTGAGATCTTGGTCTTCCATCACCCTTGGGCTGGGGTTTAAACTGTGGGCCCCCCTGGTTCTCAGGCCTTTATACCCTGACCAGAACTACACCACCAGTGTTCTAGGTCTCCAGTTTACTGACAGCAGATGGCAGGTGATGGGATTTCCCAGCCTTCATAGTGAGCCAATTCCTCATTATAAATCTCTGGGAGACAGATCAACTAATCAGTCCTACTGGTTCTGTTTCTCTGGAGAACCCTAATCAATAGAATATTCTATAATGTTAGAAAAATATAGATTTCTGTTGGTTCCAGCTCTCCTTCTTAGATGTACATATATAAAGGCAATGCCTACACTCTTCATTGGGTTACTTAAAAAATTTCCGTGAACCAAAACTGCTGGAAAAGTTTACTTTCAGATATAAATTAATGTTGGCTACAGAAAATGAAAGTCACTGCCAACTAGAAAACAAAGAGCAAAAAGAGAAATTCTCAATGTCATGTATTAGCTGAAACATAGCAGGAAAATTAAGAGAGGGTGGGTTAGTTTGGGAATGAGAAAGTTTTGGAAATCCCTGGACTAATTCACATATTAGGACAGAGGAGGTTCTGAATCATTAAAGCAGAGAATTTCAGATTGGGCCTATTTGTCACAAAGTGTGTCATGCAATAATTGTCTTAGTTACCCTGGGCTGCTGTAACAAAAAAACCACAGGCAAGGTGGCTTAAACACTAGATGTTTATTTTTTCACAGTTGTAGATGCTAGGATATTCCATTTCTAGAGAGGGCTTTCTCTCTGGCTTATAGATGGCCACCTCCTTACTGTGTACGAACATGGCCTTTCCTCAATGTGTGTGTGTGTGTGTGTGTGTGTGTGTGTGTGTGTGTGTGAAGAGAGAAAGAGTGAGTGGTGTCTTTTCTAGCTCTCGGGAGCTCTTAAGGTGTCCCTTCCCGGAGAGAATTGAGGACACTAATCCTGTCACGCTAGGGCTCTGGCCTTATGACTTTGTTTTACCCAATGACTCCCTACAGGCCTCATGTCCAAATACAGGCACACTGGAGTGTTGGGCTTCAATATATGGATTTTGGTGGGACACAAACATTCAGTCCATAACAAGAGTGAACGTCTGATATATAGAGAGAGAACTGCAAGCCACAGCCAAACATTCCATCTGTTTTTCTCTTTAAAGCTTGCAGTCCCAGAGAGGATTGCCTGAGCCCCCGGGGTTCGTGATCAGCCTAAGCAATTTGGTGAGACCTCGTTTCTACCCAAAAAAAATCACCAAAAAAAAAAAAAAAAATTAGCCAGGCGTGGTGGCGTGCGTCTGTAGTTCCAACCACTTGGAAGGCTGAGACAGAAGGATCGCCTAAACCCAGCAGGTCGAGGCTGCGGTGGCTGTGAGCATGTCACAGTACACCAGCCTGGGCAACAAGAGTGAGACATCAACTTAAATAAATAAAAAAATAAGTAAGTAAATAAATAAATACATAAGTAGATAAATAAAGCTTATTTGGCTAAATAGTCTATCTTGATTATAGACCACCAGGAAACAACAGTAAGTGAGAAGACCTTTGGATTTCAATTGTGTTTGAGTTCCTGTTTTGCCTTTCACATCCGCATCTCAAAATCTGCCAACATGTTCAGGCTGTAACCCCTCTGATTAAGGAAATAAGGCTTACCTTACCTTAATAGTCAATTAGCTTCTACAATCAAATAGAGAGAGAGTCGTGGTTAATGACCTTGCTAACTGGTCTTTCTCTGTGTACACATTAATATGAGCAGAATGCTCAAAACTCCCAGGAACATTTGTTCTTTGGGTTCTATGCTCTGTCATTGTGGATCCAAAGCTGAGGGAGGGAGACACAAACTCTGCCACCCAGGCAATCAGAATCTAGTACAAAAAGACACCGCAACAAAGGAGAGATCTTATCGGTTTCCCTGATGTCTGGCACAGTATCCTCATAATGCGCACCTTCGCCGGTTAATTACCAATACTCCTAGCAGACCAGTAAGTAAGAAAACAGTATCGTTTACACACAGGACAGACTAGGAATCATTTGGTGGTATGGCAGTCTTCTAAGGCATTCTCAGGGGACTACATTCAAACTGTATAAACTAAGCACTAGCCAGAATTGTACTCTAGAGATGAGCTCAATTACCCAGTTAAGTATTTTTATGGGAAGAAATCCTACCCAGTCTTTAGAAGCCAACTTTTCCATCGAGCCTTTTCAATTCTAATGGCCCATATCATCACTTGTCCTGAGAACACTCCAGAACTGTGTTTCACTCATCTGCCATTTGTCATGTAATGCCTTCTTACTTACTTAATTCTGTGATCGCCTATGGGGAGTTGTGCACCCTAAAAGCCAAGCATTAAACCTGTATCATGTCTGTCTAAAAACTTCTCCGAGAAACCCTTGGGTTCTGCTTCTTCCATGTGGCGGTGAAAAATCTGAGTATACTCAAGGAACGTTCATTGAGAGACTAGGAGATCAGGCCTCTCTGAAATGGTGAAAACTAACCACAGACTTGGAGGAGGCAGAGGGAGTCAATGCAATGCCCAGAGAGGATATGTGCCTGCACCGTCTCAGAAGGCCTCATGGCCAGAGGTTCTTACAGCTGGAGAAGAGAGCGAGAAGAGTGATGGAGATCAGCTCAGAGAGGGTATAGGTGCCTGTCCCAGAGGGCCTGCTGGCTTACACAGTCATTTATTCTGTGGGAAACATGAGCCATCAGAAGGAAATTTTATTTATTTGTTTGTTTGTTTGTTTATGAGTCGGGGTCTCACTCTGTTGCCCAGGCAGGAGTGTAGACCAAGGCTCACTGCAGCCTCAACCTCCTGGACTCAGGCGATCCTTCCGCCTCAGCCTCCAGAGTAGCTGGGACTACAGGCATGAGCCACCACACTTTGCTAATTTTTTAACTTTTTTGTAGAGACAGAGTCTCACTATGTTGCCCAGGCAAGTCTGGAACTCTTGGTCTCAAGCAATCCTCCTGCCTCAGCCTCCCAAAGTACTGAGATTATAGGCATGAGCCACCATGCCAGCCGCAGAAGGAATTTTTAGAAATCAGCTTTAGAAGTGTCATGTGTAGATATGTGCTGCATGTGAGGCTTGCAGGGAAGGCTGTTGTGAGGCTTGCAGGGAAGGCTGTTGTGGGCTCATTTTTCACGACCTGGAACCACCACAATGGTCCCCTACAACAGGCAGGGAGTCCTTATAGGGGCCCGGGAGAAGAAGGGACGGTTAACATCAGGGTGTCTCTGTATGGTCCTCTAATAAGGACAAGGCAGGGTCTAGCCACCCATGCTGAGAGGGGCAGCCCTGTCTGCGTGCTTGTGGTAGGTCAGGTTCCATGCAGAGCACACCATTTGACCTTCATGAGAACCTTGTGACTATCATAGTAACACCGTTTTATACATGAGAATGCCAAGGTGCAGAAAGTTTAAGTTTAAGCCACTGGCAGAATCAGGAGTAAAACCAGGTCTGGAATGCTGAAGTCTGTGCTCTCGATCACTGTGCTCTCTCATCTTGTCCCATAGGGTTGGAGGGGTAGCTTCCTGCAGTGGGGACCTGGCTGTCACAGATTCTGCAAAGACTCGGCAGTCCTCTGCTACCCAGGCTTTCCTTGTTGCTTGCTAAAGTGACCCAAACCCAAGGTCCCCAAGGCTGTCACTGTTGCTGGTGACCCAGAAATGTCGCATTACTGTTCATATCTCCTCCTTGGTGAAGTGTCTCTTCAGAACTTTTGCCCAGGCCAGGAGTGGTGGCTCAGCCCGTAATCCCAGCACTTTGGGAGGCTAAGGTGAGAGGATTGCCTGAGGCCAGAGGTTCGAGAACAGACTGGGCAACTTTGGCAAGACCTCATCTCTACAATAAATCACAAAAAGTATTAACTGGGCATGGTGGTGCACGCTTGTAGTTCCAGCTACTTGGAAGGCTGAAGCGGAAGGATTGCCGGAGCCCAGCAGGTCGAGGTTGCAGTGGCTGTGAGTATGCCAGGGCACTCCAGTTTGGGTGACAGAATGAGATTCCAGCTCAAAAAAAAAAAAAAAAAATCTTTTGCCTGTTTTTTTTAGTTTGTCATTATTGAGTTGCAAAGTTCTTTATATATGTTTAATGCAAGCTCTTTATCAGATATGTCTTATGGTTTGTCATTTTTCTAAATTCCAGTGTATCAAATATTTTTTCTTTTATGACTCAAGCTCTTATCCCCTCTTTAAGAAGTCTACAAAAAAAATGTGGTACATATACACAATGGAATATTATGCAGACATAAAGAAGAACAAAATCATGAACTTCGCAGCAACCTGGATGGACTTAGAGTCTATAATACTGAGTGATCTTTCGCAGAAACAAAGAACTGAGTATCACATGTTTCACTCATAAGTGGGCCTTGAGCAACTATCATAATACTATAAGAAAAGGAATGACAGTAGCGGGAAACTGTGGGGGGTGAGGGGAGGGTGGGATTGGCAATAGTGGGAAACTGCTTGGGGAAGGGAGGGCATGCCTCGTCAACAACGGTACCTGCACAATGAATATTTAATGAATACCTAACCCTGAATTGTACCTCATAATTTTAAAATTCAAAAAATTTTTAAAAAGAAGTCTATATATAACCCAAGTTCACAAACACTTTTTTCCTACTTTTTCTTCTAGAAGTGTTATAGTTCTAGGCTTTATATTCAAGTCTACCATCCTGTTTGTTATGCTTGCGGATGATGTATGTCTGTGGGTAAGATTGAGTTTGTTTTGGTTTTTTTGTCATGCAAGTCTTCATTTGTCCTAGCGTGGTTTGTTGAAAAGACTAATCTTTACCTATTGAATTTCTTAGACATCTTTGTTGAAAACCAATTAACCATACCACACACGTGTGCGTCTATTTCTGGTTTATGTCTATCTTTATGCCAATACCACACATCTGAATTAAAGTGGCTTACTGGTAAGATTTGAAAGCAGATAGCGTAAGTCCTCCAATTTAGTTCTTTCCCCAGATTGTTTTGTCTAGTGTAGGTCTTTTACATTTTCATATAAATTTTATAACCAACTTAATCATTCCAACAAAATCCTTTTGAGAGTTTTGAGTAAAAGAGTGGCATGATCCGACTTAACATTTTATTTATTTATTTATTTATTTATTTATTTATTTATTTATTTATTTATTGAGTTGGAGTCTCACTCTGTCACCCAGTCTGTGCGCTACCACACCTGGCTAATTTTTTGATTTATTATAGAGATGAGGTCTAGCCACGTTGCCCAGGCGGGTCTCGAACCTACAGGCTCAGGCAATCTACTCTCCTCAACCTCCCAAAGCCCGGGATTACAGGCCGAGCCACCCAGCCAGGCTCCGACTTAACATTTTAAAAGGATCACTCTAGTGGCTGTGACTTGCTCAATATCAAAGCAACCAGTGGCCCAGCCTAGACTATCCATGATGCAAAGATATCTCAAAATAAAGTGAAAAATAAACAAGCATTATCCTATCAGTAAGAGTTCTCAAATAAATCTCAATGTATTGTATCACCCATAGATACTTTATTAGGGAATTTGAGAATATCAGAATGTTAAATACATTTGGACTAGATACGGCAGGGAAGCGTATTCATATTTGCCTTTGACAAACCATTGGGCTGCAGGGAAGTGTCATGGAGTCCAAGGAACACTTTCCCAAAGTAAAGATGCTGAAAGTGCTGTCTGGTCGCATATTATCTTTTCTTGCTTGGCAGCTGAATGATTGCAAAAGAAATAATATTTATGAAAACATACTGTTGGATTCTTCTTACTCCTTTGTGGATGCTTGGTTTTTACAGAGTTTTATTGTGTTGTTGTTGTTGTTGCTGCTGCTGCTGCACAGTGGGAGGAAACTGAAGGCTGTTATAATTCATATCAACAGGGCAAGAATTTTGTAGCTTCCTAGATAATCTTCTTGCCCTTTGTGCTCGTCTCTGCCAAATAGCCAGTCAATACAAGTTTCCTACCAGTCAGAAATCATTCTGTTTTAAATGCGAAGAAAAAAATATTCCTCCTTACCATCAACATTACTTTCTCTTGATAATATTCCTTGTTGGTATTAGTTTTCCCTTTTCTAAAATGTGGCATCTGTCATCTTTGCTGGTAGAGCAGTCCCTACTGTAAGTCATGTGGATGTGTTATATGGGACAGCAAGAAGTGGTGAAAGTTGTCTTTCAATTACTAACTGGTTTACTTTGGGCAAATAATTTAACCTAAGTTTCATCTTTTCCAGTAAAACTGAACTATCACCATTAACTACCCTGTCTACAAGATTTGTGAGGATCACATGTGACCATGAACATGACAACATCCCATGGACTCTGGAACTCAGCATATAAACCTTGGTCACTAGAACAGCAAATAATAGATAGTGCTGGCTCTGTGGACTTGCTTACAATATTTTTATTTTTTATTATTTATTCTGCTTATATATTTTTTAAAATGTATTGAACTGAGTCAGTGTTTATTGAGTAGCTACAGCATGGTACAAATTATTATGGGGTAGAAAAGAATTATGGTTAAGTAAAGAGATCATAATTTTAGCAGGAAGGCAAGTCTGGACACATAAAATGATGAGAGATCAGTAACAGGTCATATTTGGAAGCACTTTCAATGCTGATTTCTTTCATACACTTTGTCTCATCCCTTTCTTACAAACGATTCTGTGTCATATGGAGGGTAGACATTTTTTGTCCTCATTTTATAAATGAGGAAACCTAGGTTTAGAAAGTTCAGGAGTTTCTCCAGAATCACAAAACTCATAAACAGTGGAATACAGATTATTTTCTGACTCCTAGTCCAGAAAATTTATTCTGATGGTTCTCAAACTTTGATGTGATTAAAGGAATCCTTTAGGGAACTTGTTAGCAATGCAGTTTCCTGAATCTCACTGGTGGGGTTTCTAAATCAATGGATCTGTGTCTAAGAGTCTGAGCTTTCAAATGAATTTCCTATGATTCTCTTACAGGTGGCCGGCAGTTTATTCCCCGCCAATTCATTTTTCTAGCCCATACCATAAAAAGCAGAAGCAGAGAGCTACTACTCTCTTGTATAACTAGCATGCACAGTGTGATGGTTATGAGCATGAATTCTGGAACCAGCTCACCAGCATGTAAATCCTGCTTTCATTCCTTGCTAGTTGGGGCAATTACATGACCACTCTATGCCTCAGTTTCCCCATCTATTAAATGGGGATAATACCAGTACCAATACCTATACCAATATAGGCTTGTAATAAAGATTAAATACGTAGTGCTTGTAAAGTAATTAAAACAGTGCCTGGCACACAGCAAGCTTTGTGCTTGTGCTAAGGAGCCCACAGAAATACTGACATACAACGGACGATGAAAAAGAGACTGCCTGAGATGCAGAGGCCTCATCCCTCACCCTAAACAGTTCTCACTCTCCACACACTCACTCTTCTGGTCATGCAGATATCCACTGGCATCAATTCTTGGGGAGGCCGCCTGTAGCCAGTTTCTCTGCTTGCAAAGGAAGCAGAAGGTTCCAAGGGGCTCTCCAGCCCTAAGTCGACTTTGTTACTTTATCCCATTTAAATCCACATTTTCTGTTGAAGAGAATAAACCAACACAGTAAAGCTTGCTGATAGCCACTCCATCTATATTATGGCACACAATGATGGCTGGAAGTTAAAGGTTTGATATATAGGTCTATTTTTTTATTGCCAGTCCCTGCCCCTGAAGAAAGTATTAAAATTTCCAGATGAGTAACCAAACAATAAATAGATGAGACAGTTGCTGTGAATCTGATTTTTTGCATAATAATGAGATATGGCTGGATAATGCACTTTGCCATCCCCAGTTTGTCTAAATTATCATTTTGATTGGTCAAATGCATAAGAAAGATATACCAATAAAGCTGTGTCAAGTGTCTGTTGTAAATTGATGCAGGATGGAGGTTTCTTGGGGTCTGAGGTGGGGTGGGGGCAGGAGGAACTGATTCTTCAGTGAGTAACTTCAGGTAGAAGCTTTCTTCAGCCAATTCATAATCAAAGGCATCTGAAATCCTTCTCCAGGGCCCCATACATAAACATGAGGTAGTTCGTACCTTCTAAGGCCTTGTGTGTTGTTTTTGGAATTGAAAATAAGAACAAAATTCAGAAGAGAAGGGTTGTTCTAGGACATCTGAGGTTTGTTTTGTGTGGTGAATTTTCCCCTTGATTTTGCATCTCTGAGACACAACATCAGAGTGTGATAGAACTTTTGAATGAGAAAGACCAATCATTAGGAAACAGGATGTCAGTAAATCCAAATGCTCTCTTTTCACCTTAAAAAAAATGGAAGAATTCTACAAGTTCCAAATTGGGATGAAAACTAAAATTGCCTGAAGTAGTTTGACTTGCAACTCTTCTTTCTTTTGAGTTATGTAACACTCGGTTGAATATGTTTGGTAATTCATCCTGGGTTCTATTTTTTATATTTTTCTATTGTTGTGTTGAATGATCATTTTTATCCTTTGTTGTTAATGTAAGTGTTTGTGGCCCTGCCAGTGAGATCCGTGAAGTTAGGGGCTATATCTTGGCATGACTTGTGTTCCCTGAGGACTTGCACATAGTAGGTGCTCAAACAGGGAGCAGACCTAGTACTTAATCTAGAATGTTAACCATGTCACTGTATTTTGAAATGTTTCAAAGCAATAACTGAGTATAGAATAGTGTGGTACTTATTATAAATAAATATGGCAGTCATTTATCAAGCACCAGCCATAGGCTGTTAGATTAGGTTTAGCCTAAAGCCGCCTCGTTACATATTTTAAGCTCGGCCTAAAGGTTTCCCCCTACATAGTGAACTCTGACCTAACTGAATGTGTTACCAACTCTTGTGCCAATCACTGAGTTCTGGCTAATCGAGGGTGACCAACTGTCCAAACCATGTGCAAATGCGGCCATTGCTGAGCCGTATCCAATTTGGCCATTTCTGTACCTCACTTCCGTTTTCTGTATGTCACTTTCCTTTCTGTATCCATAAATCTTCTTCAACCAAGAGGCAGTCTGGAGTCTCTCTGTTCTGGTTTGTGAGGCTGCCTGATTATCAAATCATTCTTTGCTCAATTAAACCCTGTTAAATTTAATTTGTCTAGGGTTTGTTTGTTTGTTTGTTTGTTTGTTTTTAACAGAGCCAAGCACCACACAGATGTTGACTCCTTTCCTATGCACATCTCAGAAAAGAGAAAACTCTTACTCCCATTTTGCAGAGGAAGAAACTAAGGCTCCAAAATGCTTGGTGGTTGGGCCAAGGTGGCACAGTAAATGAACTTTCGTCTGTCTGACTCTAAGACTCTTCTCGCCTCACTAAGCTACGCAGTCTTTGCTGTTATTACTGATATTGATATTAAGTTCTATTACTCCATCCTCTTTTGCCTCTTGGATATCCTGGTCAATCACTAAGCTGACACCCTCCTCCCCTAAACATATACAACTTTGAGTGCGTTGCACATGGGCATCTAAGTGGGCCCAGTTGTGATAACTAGAAACTGGCATCTTCAGAAATCCTGCACATCCAAGGTGCTTTGACATGATTAAACAAAAACCTTGGAGTGACCAAGCTGAAGATTTTCTGATAGTCAACTCTCTAATGAAGAAGGCTGTATACTCTATTAAATGGATGTATAGTAAAAGTTAAAAAAAAAGAGAGAGAGAAAAACGGGAAAATGTTTTTGTTTAAAAAATAATATACCAACCAGGTTTGGTAGCTCAGCCTGTAATCCTGCGCCTTTGGGAGGCTGAGGTGAGTGGATTGCCTGAGCCCGCAGGTTTGAGACCCACCTGGGCAACTTGGCAAGACCTCATCTCTACAATAAATCAAAAAATGAGCCGGGCGTGGTAGCGCACGCCTGTAGTTCCAGCTACTTGGAAGGCTGAGGCGGAAGGACTTGCCAGAGCCCAGCAGGTCGAGGCTGCAGTGGTCGGGAGCGGCCACTGCACTCCAGTCTGGGTGACAGAGTGAGACTCCAACTCAAAAATAATAACAATAATAATAATATACCTGTCAAAAAAATCTCTAGATGCATTGGGAAAATAGTGTTTGGGCTTGTCTCAAAATCCATCAAATACATAGTGTTGAGTTGGGCATTGAAGGTAGACACTGTAAGCTCACAGGTAGAATCTTTTGTGTTATATAGATTTGCTGTGATTAATTATTATTATTGAATGACAGTTTGAGGATTAGCTGAGGAGAGTGATACAAAGTATAAACTAAGCTAAGAATAAAGTCTTTCCTGTATTAATGAAGTTACTGTTGGAAATGACTAAAAATATCTAGGATACCACTTACTCTGACAGATACGATATACAACTATTGACTTTAAACTGGACGCATCTGTGCTCTGCTCTTTCTACCCCACCCTTTCCCCTCCTAGCCAGTGAGTTCCTTGAAGGCATAGATTATTTTGCAGGATTAAGCATAATATCTGACCAGCGTAAGTATATGTATAATTGTGGTGTAATAAAAAAATAAATATTTGGATTTTGTCCCTTGTTCTTGTCTCCTTAAAACATTTGGCATTTGCTGTCTTTTGTAATGAGATGGCTCATGGGGGGGATCTTACATTGCTTTTGGATGGTGGCTGGTCCCCAGAAAAACCAGCCAAGGGATTACAGTGTTAGAACTTTCAGCCTCACCTCCTGACCACTAGGGGAGGGAGAGGGTCTAGAGATTGGGTTCAATCACCAATGGTCAATGATCTAATCAGTCATGCCTACATAGTAAGACCCCTAAACAACGTTGCTGGTGGCTTCTGGGCTGTTGGACACATGGATGCACTGAGAAGGTGGCACATCCAGAGAGGGCATAGATGCTCTGCACTCTCGCCCCCACCTTCAAATATCTTGTCCTATGCATCACTGCTATTTGACTGTTCTTGAGTTGTAGACTTAAGTGTAAACTGGTGGGTTGTTCTACTGAATATGGAAGGAGGGGGTGGGAGGGTGAGTCTGAAATTGTAGTCAGCAGGAAGAAATGCAGGTAGCCTGAGGACCTCGTTTGTGGCTGACTTCTACAGCAGGGACTGTCTTATGAGACTGAGCCCTTCACCTGCGGGGTCTACACTAACTGTGAATCGTTAGTGTCAGAGTTAGTGCTGGAAAATTTAAGAATTTGGTTGTGATTGCTTTTCAGAAAAGATTCAACATTTGGTGCCAGAAAAAAACACACATACTATTTTATGAATAGGTGAATGAATGAATGAATCAAAGAATCTTTGTTACTTGATGTATTTTAGTCACAGGTATATAAAAATCGGATTCAAACTGACTTCAGGGTAAGGGAGGCTGTTCTTCCTAGAGACCAGCCAGGCTGCTCTGACTGTGGAGTAGCCTGCTCCCTGTCATTTCAATCAGGTTGCTTTCATTTTCCAACTGAAACTCCAGCAATATATGGTGGCTGCTCTGTCTATATACTTGTCCTTTCCATTCCTATTTTCTTTTAATGAACTTGCTTCCTGTTTTGGCAAAAAAGAAAGAGTAAAGGGGGCCTACTGGTTTGTGACACTTCAAAAATGGCAGAACTTGGCAGAACTTGATGTACATCAGATAGTGCTCTACAGAGTGACTCAGTAATGTTCCTTCTTCCTCCACTCTTCCTTCTGCGATGCCAACCACATTCTAAGATGATTCCTCTGGGCTCCTAAGAAAGCAACTGGGCACTCTCAACCACTTCTCATTCAATTCCAGCAGGAAAGAATGAGTGTCTTCAAAACATTCCTGCCAAATTTCTGAGAATCGCTCTTACAGGATGGATAAGGACCACTTGCCTGTCTCTGATCAATTGTTGTGCCTGGGAATGCCCTGATTGACTTAGTATAGGTTACTTGGTGGAAACAGTTTTCTTATTATCAAATACATTCCCAAATGGTAACCTAAAGTCTTGGAAAGGTGAGAATAGATGTTGGAAAGGCAACCAGCAATTCTTCATTCTACTTGGGAATGCACGTACTTCATCTAACAAGTAATGTGTTTCCTAAATTGATTCATTTATTTACAAACTAGTTTATCACAAAATATTTTAATTAGCTAATCCCTAGAAAATGTCAGGTCTATCCAAAAGTCAGGTCTTACAATAGGCCAACTATGTAGTATTTTATATATTGGCTCAAAGCAATGGTATATTTGTAAATGACAAAGTCTGTAATTTAAGATGACCCCATGATAAAATAAGATGACCCCATGAGCAACTAGGGAAATATAAGAACATATTGAGAGTTGTGATAAGCTTTTGCTATCTGACCCCAGTTCTGTAACTGCCTTTGAATCAATTTATTAACCACCCCCAAGTTTACAATCAAATGGATTACTCGATAAACATTTTGTATTACGGTTCATCTTGGCCTTTTGATGGATTTGTGGCTCAGTCACCATCTAGTTAGCGTAGGTATCATAGTAAAAACCTCACAGGTCAATTTATACTCCAAGTTTTTAGCTCAGATGTTGAACAACTATTTTCTTAAAGAGCCAGATAATAAATACCTTAGGCTTTGCAAGCCATGTGGTCTCTGTCAAACATTAACTCTGCTTTAGTAACACAAAACAGTCACAGACAACACATAAATGAATGAATGAATGACTAAGGCAATATTTCAACAAAACTTTATTTATGGGCACTGAAATTTGAATGTCATATAACACTTTCATGTGTCACAAAATATTGTTATTCCTTTAATTTTGTTCATTTAGAAATGTAAAAACCATTCTTAATTACAGGCTGTACAAAAAGCAGGTGGCAGGCTGGATTCAACTCATGGGCTGAAATTTGTCAACTCCTGTTTTAGCGCAATGCAGCAAATTCATGAGGTTTACAAAGGGAAGATGAAAATGGTATTATCTGAGCTAATAGTGTGTGCATTCACACACAGACAATCTCACCCTACTGTGTATATAGGTTCCATTATTCAGTCATTTTTTTGTCTCTTTCATCCTATTTTTGAAATCAATGGATGATCCAAAATTCCCAAAATTCACACTTCTACCTTGAAAGTTAAAAAAATTAATCTTTTTGGGGAAACATGGTAGGGATTTCAGGTTATGACTGAATATCTTCAAGATTAGGCTGTGCCTTTGTTAAAGCTAGGACAAGCTCAGCAGGTCTTTACCAAAATTCAACATTTTCTTCCCAAAGCCCCTGGCTCTCCACCCTCCTTATTTTCCCTCCATGGCACCTCATTTCTAGTTCATCAGACTTGAAATTTCAGAGTCATTTTATAGTGAGCATTCCAAAGAATCCTGCTCAGACTAAGGAATTAATTCTGGGTCCCAGGGATGGGACATGATCCACATGTGGCCAATCGGAGTGCTCTATCTCTTCAGCTATGGTAATGATCCAAAGAGAAAATCAGACTCCTCTCTGGTTCTTTTGCTAGAACTTATCAGGTTGAGTTGGGTTTCTGTTAATTGTAGCACAAGCAGTCCTGACTAGCTGAATTGCCATTCAATGCTTTTGATCCTTACCCCTCCTGCCCAGCCTCTCCTTTCCCATTATCTAGTCAATCCCCACGTACTCTAATTTATGGGATGTGTCTTTCAAGTCTATGTCTTTCTATCTAAATGACCTCATCCTCATCTCTTTCTATTTGTCACGGTAGCCTATTCAATAAAAAGTTGTTGAAGGACATGCTATATGTTACAATGGCCATGGGACAGACTGGCAAAAGCACTAGACTTAGAGTCAGGTAGAATGTGGGCATGCATCTCAGTCAGCCACTTGTCAGGAAAACGTTTATCTCCTTTAGGTATTAGTTTCCCCGTGTGTATAATAAAGGTTACCTCATAGGGTTAGTATGAGGATTAAGAAAGAATAACACATGTGACTCAAACAGTCCAAATACACACTGAGCAGCTAAGAATAAGCGTTCTTAGTCTTGGGTGAAAGGAGCATCCAGGTGTCCTTCCCACGAGCCCTGTTCCCCTTCCATTCATCTGCTCATCACTTTTTGTCTTCCTGCTGAGAGATGCCATTTCTGTGTGCAGACGCCTTGCCCAAAATCTCCTGAGGTCTCCATCAGCTCCACAGACCCCACTCTAGCCTCCAGAACCTCTACCTTCTATTTCCACAAGTCTGACCTCCTCTGGTCTCAACCATGAGGCCTCTTCTCACCGAGTGAGAAAAGTCACCACTGCCAAATTTGCCATCCAGAGTCCTCATGCTAGTAAACTTGAGTTTCAACCACTTGTCTTCACCCAGTTAAGTTTTAAAGTACAAATCTGAGCCAGGCTCGATGGCTCAGCCTGTAATCCCAGCGCTTTGGGAGGCCGAGTTGAGTGGATTGCCTGAGCCCACAGGTTCGAGACCCACCTGGGCAACTTGATGAGACCTCATCTCTACAATAAATCAAAAATTAGCAAGTTGTGGTAGTGCACATCTGTAGTTCCAGCTACTTGGAAGGCTGAGGTGAAAGAATCGCCAAAGCCTACCAGGTCAAGACTGCAGTGGTCGGGAGCAGCCACTGCGCTCCAGTCTGGGTGACAGAGTGAGACTCCAACTCAAAAATTAAAAAAAAACAAAACAAAAAAACCCTGCAAATCTGGGGCACAATGCTCACTATCTGGGGAAGGGACCACCTGAGACCCAACTCCACCACTACACAATATGTCCATGTAATGAATACACATGTGTACCCCCTGAATCTAAAACATGAACAAACTCCAAGTCCTCTCGAGGCCTTCTGCCACACCTCTGTATCCTCTTCCTCCTCAGAACTTTTACAGAACCTGTTCTTTCATCTAGGCATGCTCTTCGTGTGTATCTTCTAAGGGTTTGTTGGGTATATGTTTGTAGCCATCCCCCCCATCGATCGCCCAACCCCCTTCACAGCAGTGTGTCCGTGTCCAGTGTTCAATAAGCACAAGTTGAGTAAAGGAACATAGGCTTGTATGGAGCTGATGGATTATGTGGTCCAGGATCTTAAACATTCTACTACTTGGGATTCAATCTGGAAAACAGACATCATGCTAGACATTTCAAATAGAGGGAATTGATTACAGAGCATTAGTTATAAGGATGTCAGCATTCTTAGAGCACAAGAAAAGGGACACCAAGAAAACATCAAGGCAACAACTGCGGGTGCCAACCTGGGACTGCAGTGCAGAAGCAAAGAGGTTGAGGATAGCAGAGCCTTGGATTCTAGAGAAAGGCCCACTCCAGAATTGAGACCCTGACCAGCTGTTGCTGGTCACTCTGGGGACCCTGAGTAGGAAGAGACCCTGAGTAGGAAGTGCTCAGACCCTCATCACCGCATCCAAGGAGGTATGGAAAGCCAATGCCACTGTGGGAGAGAAGCTGATGGAAGCAGTAACATCGGGAGAGAGCTTTTTGCTTCCCTCCTCTCGCTTTCCAGCATTTCTCTAGGACTTCCTGCTTGCAGAAGCCCACAGGAAGTCAACTGACAAAGGAGCTTGGGAAATAAACTTTCAGACTAGAGGGATGAATTTGGAGCTGAGAAAGGATAGGAGAATAATTAGTTCAAAATTTCTAATATGTCTTATTTGTTAGATGAAGAGACTAAGGCTCAGAGGGTTTCAGTGACTTGCTCAGTGCTCTCTCTTTAAATCTTTGATCCCATGATTTTAATTTACCTCCTTATAAAAAGTACTGTCATTTTTGTTTTTGGAGGAGTTAGTGTCAAAACTCGATATACTGTAAGAATATTCTTCTATTTCTCCTCTCCTTTCAGGCTATTGATGGTATGTGGCAAGTGCCATATAGGGTCACACAAGTTGTCTTGAACAACTAGGAGGTGGGGGGAGGTTTGTTCCTTTGTCAAGTGTATTGGTTCCAAGACCAGATACTTTCATGAGGCTCAGGGAGGGTCATGTGAGTCGGACTATCCACGAGCATATGAGTTTCCAGTTACTGTCAAGTTTTTGGAGGCCAGAGTGCCTCAATATCACTGAAAAACAGGCAAAGCAATTTTGCAGCAGAAATCCTCACACTTTGGCTCCAAAGTGATGGTTGATTTTTCTTTTCTTTTCTTTGCTTTGCTTTGCTTTCTTCTCCTCCCTCCCCCTCTTTCCTCCTCCTCCCTTCCTTCCTCCCTCCCCTCACTTCCTCCCTTCTTCCTTTCCTCCTTCCTTCCTTCTTTCCTTTCTTTCTTCTCTATGTGAGAGTTAGGCAAAATGAATGACAATGACAGCAAAAGAAGAACACTTTCTAATCGGAATATCTAAAGCACCTCCTGCCAGTGTCCCTGTGCTATCTGTTGGGCCACAGGGAACACAGACATTCCTGGACACTGAGCCCAGAGGTCTGCTGATTGACTAGCTTGAGCCCTGCATGGATGGGCATTTTGAAATCCAGATGGAAATAGAATAACAGAGAGAAAGGAAAAAACAAGAACACTGGTCTCTGCAACTCTATCTCTCTTTATAGATGGGGTGGGCGCCGTGGCCGTGGGGCCATGGAGCAGCAGCCCCAGTACCTCTTGTAGTGCAGGGTCCTGTACAGCACAGAGACCAGAGGGGCTGAGCATCAATCTTGTGTGGCAAGTTCAACCACCAAACCAGGGTGAGACAAATGAGGAACTTGGGTGAGCTGCACCAGCATCAACCAGACTAAGCACATGCACCAAAGCATGGCTCTATTAGGGACACGTTGAGAGCCTTTCCAGACACACAGCAAACTGAGAGCCCATTACCTGAATGGGAAACATGAACCATTCCTCAGGAGATGCTGAGAACTCAGGCCAGTGGTTGAAAGGAGTGCCACAAAGACATACAGACAATGCACACTTACATAAACATGCAGATGCCAGCCTTTTAGGAGTTGGACTGAAAAAGACACGTGAGTATCCAAGCATACTCTAGAAAGCACCACTACATAAAATTGAACATTAAGAGAAAACACAATAACCGGGCGTGGTAGTGCGTGCCTGTAGTTCCAGCTACTCGGAAGGCTGAGGCGGAAGGATTGTCGGAGCCTAGCAGGTCGAGGCTGCAGTGGCCGGGAGTGTGCCACTGCACTCCAGTCGGGGCGACAGAGTGAGACTCCAACTCAAAAAAAAAAAAAAAAAGAGAAAACACAAATATTGATGGCTTCAATATTTGGTCTCATCAATAACAGACAAAATTATATTTTGCTGAGTTAGAAAGTTACATCCACCTGATTCTCCTTTACTCCCTCCCTTCTTTCTTTCTTTCCTTCTTTTAAAAATCATATTGAAAGCGGAAAAATGGGCTAGGCTCAATGGCCCATGTCTCTAATCCCAGCACACTGGGAGGCTTAGGTGGAAGGATTGCTTGAGCCCAGGAGTTTAAGACCAGTTTAGGCAACACAGCAAGACCTCATCTCTACAAAAAAAAAAATCAATAAATTAACTGGATGTGGTGATGTGCACCTGTAGTCCCAGCTACTTGGGAGGCTGAGGTGGAAGGATTACCTGAGCCCAGAAGGTCGAAGCTGCCTTGAGTCATGATCATGTCATTGCACTCCAGCCTGGGCAACAGAGTGAGAACCTGACTTCAAAAAAAAAAAAGTGCTTCTTTTCCCTTCTGGTTTATCTTAAACTCTGACAGAGCTATAGGGGGAGGAAAAGACACTCAAATGGGTAATAGTCCTCTAACTACAAGACTGCATTCCTGCTTGCATTTCCTATTGGCTGCCTTCAATCCCAGGAGATCTGAGTTAATCGCACATGGAACCAGATTGGTTGGATATAACCCGAGGTCTATTTTTGGAGGGGTGAAGGGCAGGAGAATTAGTCCACAGTGACTTTTTGGGTCACAAAATGCAATATGGCTGAGATGAAAGATTAAAAATGGCTGTGAAATAGAAGGGTATTTTTGGCTCTATTGAAGTTCTCCCCCCAGCACATAAGTTAAAGAGAAGACATGTTGGGAAGCAAATGCAGTTTAGAGAATGATAACTCCCTGCAGAGCTGAGGGTAGCATGAGAAGGAAAAATAGTGATTAGATTGACAGCTGCAAATATTATTGGAATTTATTGAGAGTTCATCAGGCATCAACACCACTTACTAGCTGGGTAACCGTGGGCAAGTTAGTTACATGCCCAATGCCTTAATATTCTCATCTCTACAGTGGGTATAATAAAAGGTACCTACTTCATAATGTTATTAGAATTAAATGAGTATATATGGAGAGAGAGAAAGAGAGAGAGGTCTCACTCTGTTACCCAGGCTAAAATGCAGTGTCAGAATCACAGCTCACTGCAGACTCAAACTCCTGGGCTCAGGTAATTCTCCCACCTCAGCCTCCTGAGTTGCTGGGATTACAAGTTCATACCATCATGCATGGCTAATTTTTAATTTTTGTTTTATACAGATGAGGTCTCACTATGCTGCCCAGGCTGGTCTGGAACTTCTGGGTTCAAGCAATTCTTGTGTCTCGGCCTCCCAAAGTGCTGGGATTTACAGGTATGAGCCACCGTGCCCAGCCTGCACTAATATTTTTGGGAAAACATAGAATAGTGCCTGGTGTATAATAAATGCTCCAGGATCATTTATTTGAAAAAAATTTTGTTTTAGTCAGAGTCTCACTCTGTCACCCAGGCTGGAGTACAGGAGCATGCTCATGGCTACCACAGCCTCGACCTGCTGGGCTCAGGTGATCCTTCCACCTTGGTCTTCCAAGTAGCTGGACCCACAGGTGAGTGACACCACAACTGGCTAATTTTTTGTTTTATTGTAGAGAAAAGGTCACGCCAAGTTACCCAGGCTGGTGTCAGATTCCTGAGCTCAGGCAATCCTCTTGCCTCTACCTCCCAAAGTGCTGGGATTACAGACGTGAGTCACCGAGCTGGCCAGTTTATTAAAAGGTTATTAAAGTGGCAAATCCTTTCATCTGGGTGGTAAGAAGCAGTGATGAGTACCAGAGGGCTGGACCTGTGCCATTGGTTGATGGGAAAAGGAAGACTGAAAGTGTCCCAGTTTGTGACCCTTTGTGTCGACTGTCTCTGATACCTGGCTGTCACACTATTTCCTCTCACTTCTTTTCAGCAATCTGAATAACAAATTGTCAACATCACACCTTAAAGTCTATGAAAAGGTCCACCTTGGGAGGATGCAAAAACCGAGCAACCATTTTCCTCGCCCTCTGCCTCTGATGCCCAGGGAGTTCTGTCTCTCGGGTGAAGACAGGAAGGCAGGTGGTGCAAATCCAGGAGTTGAAAAATAGATGATGTGAGAAAGACCTTTCTCTGCAAGTTTGTAATTTCTCTGAAGAGCTTCAAAGATGACATCCCTCTTGGGCAGGAGAATTTCAAAAACTATTTCTCATTTTTTATACCTCTGTCATAAACAGTAGTGGTAGTAACTTAGTTTTGCAGGATGCTTTGATGCATTTGAATCTACTTTGTTCCACTTGATCATGGGGACAAGTCTTGGAGAAAATCCTTGTCTTTCCCATATGAAAGATGGGAAACTAAGTGAATCAAACTTGCTGAGCACCATTTAGCTAAATGATGGTGACATTGGGACTCAAGTTCAGGCTTTCTTGGAAGACCTCGTTTATGTTTGTGGCAGATGGTACTTAGTAATCACACGGAACTGGATTGTCTTGAAGTGAATTGAAAGGACACTTGGTGAGATGTCCCAGGGACCTGTGTAAAGGACTATGCTAGCAGAGATATTTCCTCCAACTTCTCTTCTTTCTCTCAAACTTTCTTTTTTCTTCCACTTAGACCTCTCCTCTCCCTTCCAAGTACTAACCAGGCCTGACCCTGCCTAGCTTCCAAGATCAGAAGAAATTGGGTGCATTCAGGGTGGTATGGTGGTACACAGACCTTTGCTCTCTGTCATAAGTGAGCCACAGTAAGGGCGGGAGGGATCAGTTCAGAATATGGTGATTGGCATCATTTGGACACTATGGAAAAGCAATTGTGAGACAACTACTTTTAGCTGAGTGTGGTGGTTCGTGCCTGTACTCCCAGCACATTGGGAGGCAGGAGGATTGCTTGTGCCCAGGGGATCAAGACCAGCCTGGGCAATATAACAAGACCTTGTCTCTACAGAAAATCAAAAACTTATTTGGATGTGGTGACATGCACCTATAGTCACAGCTACTCAGGAGGCTGAGGAAGAAGGATTGCCTGAGTCCAGGAGTTTGAGGCTGAGGTAAGCCATGATTGTGCCACTGCACTCCAGCCTGCGTAACAGTGAGACTCTGACTTAAAAAAAAAAAAAATTACTTTGGTTTCACGATTTTTCCTCTATCAGAAAACCCAATTCCAGTTGAGGAGAATGATTTCATTCATAACCACAGTTGTGGCAGTTTTCTGGGGTGGATGGCAGGCTGATCCTTCTTATCTCCTACCTGTTCCAACTGGCCTGCACAGATAAGTGCCTGTGTCATGCTTTGCACATTGTCAGACCACTTTATTAAAAACAAACAAGATCTCAAGAACCTGGAGAGGGGAAGTCAGACATGAAAGTGTCACATAAGGGAAGGTCAGAACGAAATGCTACAAGACATAGGCAAATCTGAAGCTCATACTTCTTGCCCTCTTTGCCATGCCATACCCTCAATCTCTCATCTTGAGAATTAGCCATCTCAAAGCAGCCAAAGAAATAACCTGGTCAACACGTGCAGTGGGCCTGAACCCTTTAGATTTAAGGCAGTCTGTTTCAAAGTCTATTTGTTTTCAGTCTGGGGAGAAGATATCAAGGACTTAAGAAATGGTTCCAATTCTGGGTGAATCCTCTTTCTCCTGAGAGCTGGGATTGAGCAAAGACTATTTCCTCTAGTCACAAGAATGCCCAAGAGCCCCCACCTGAAAAGAGTTCAGTGTGCACGGACTGCCTTAAAATCACATGTGCCCACATGATCAGATAGTCTTCATTCTGACAATTTTTTTTCCCCTCCCTCCCTCTCTCAAACTGCCTTAAAATCATGTGGGGCCCACGTTATCAAATAAAGTCTTCATTTTGACACGTTATTTCTTTTTCCTCCCTCCCACTCCCCATCCCCCAACAGAGTCTTGCTCTACAGTGGTATGATCATAGCTGACTGCAGCCTCAAACTCCTGGCCTTGAGGAGTCCTTCCACCTTAGCTTCCCAGAGCACCGGGGTTACAGAACCACTGAGCCCGGCCCATTTTGATAATTTTGAACTTTTATGATTTTTATTTTAAGTTGCATTTGTCTGGTATCTGTTGCAGGATTGAACTTTTGCTTTACTTTCAGAATCTTACTTTTGTGTTGCTAAATTATTAGGCTGCAGATAAAGCAATATATCACCAGGATTCAACAAGTAATGATGGCTTACCTGGAATCTCTCAGGACATTTCCAGCTCTAACATACAGTGTTTTTAGAGATTCTGAGTTGAACCAATCTTGCTCGGGATCCCTGAATCAGGGAAGACAGCATCAAAAATACAAGAGCCAGAGCCAAAATCCTAAATTAAATTATACTACTGAATTTGCAGAAAGCTGTTAAGAAATTCAACATGCCAAAGCTAATGTATTTTACATAATTGGAAATAGTGTTTAGTTAGATATAAAAGATGTTGACTGCAGTAGTCTGTATTAGCAAAAACAAACAAACAAAAGTAAATAAAACCTAAAACATTCTAAATGCCCCAACCAGGGGAATTCACTCAGTGGCATACTATACAACCACTAAAATCAATGTTTAGGAAACTATGTAGCTGCATGGAAAAATGCTTATGATATAATAATGGAGAAAAACAAGACATAAAAAATGTATTACACCTATTATAACTCTAAAAAATTTTGAAAAAAGAAATAAATTATTTTTAAATATGCATATAAAAACACTTCTATAATGAGGTATTTTTACAGTAAAAGCTAAATTTCTAAGTGAAATAGAATAAAGTAAAACCAATTATGTATTTAGAAATCAATATAAATCTCTCCCTAAACTGCACCATTTCTCACTGTAGTGAAATTCCAAGTAATTATTTTATATGATTTATTCAGCATCTGTCACTTTAAGAATTGGATAATGTTTGGCTACACAGCAAAGAATAATTAGCACTATAATTAATCAAATTGCTGTTTATATTTCTATGTCAAAGTTAATCATTTTCATTTTCTTGTTTTATATGAGGGAGTTCTCCTTTTATTAAAACCAATAACATCTGCAAGTAAATTTAAATGCATTTCGCATGCTTTAATTTTACAAACTTAATATCGGAGCAGAGCATCTCGGCCTGATTTACTGACATGTGGAACAAAGGCAAGAGTTCTTACCTAAGCTCAACCAACAGGACTATTATCAGAACCTTCACTCATTCAGTTATCAGTTGTTCTTCTGTCGGGAGCAGGAATCACTGCACATACATAATCTGGATTAATCTGATAGTCAGAAAATGTTCTCCTTGTCTGTTTTCCCCCTTACTCTCCTCTGCCCTCCCTCTGCCCACAAACATACAACACAACAGTGAGAACTGCAACTCTGAATTTACCCCACATCTTTAAAAAAAGAAAAAAAGAATGAGAACTGTTAGCATCTTCTAGGCAGTGACAAAAGTATTTGATTCATTCTTACTAATCCATTGACTATGAAGTTGGGTGGTCATCTGTCAATTTTTTTTTTTTCAATATAAAATCACTCCAGAAATCTTGAGGCAAATTATTACTTCATCTTTTTTTGGGGGGGGGTGTAGATAACATGCACTCGGGGTGATGTAAAACTTGTCAATGATCATTTTATTCTTATGCATAGACCTTCAGACTATCAAACATGTGCACATAAATAGAATGTATGTTGGTATTTCCAAGCAAGCCAGACATTTGCAGTTCTGGCTTTACTGTAACAGGTTTAGTGGAGGAGTTCAAATGCTCAGAGTTTTCCTGTCATGTGAAACCATTCTTGGCTGTAATGTCTCTCCAAGGAGCTGCTCTAATTAATGCAAAACACTCTAGCTATTGCTTAATAAATACTAAGCTTCTTCTAAGTGGCACAAAATTAAGATCCTTTATTGAACAGTTTCCCTATATGCTACTATGTGTTGGAATCATCTGACCGATACATTGTATTTCATTAAGGAAAAAAGAGAAATCTGTAGCAAAAGCAGTTTGGAAATAATCATTTCTGCTAACCAACAACTCTCTCTGCACCCCCTACCTTAGTAAACCCAGTTAACTGGGGACATTCTTGGGAAGAAATTAACTGAGTAAATAAAAATATACAGGCTGCGTAGCATGAATTAGAATCACAATGTCTCCAAACAACAGATACTTAAAGAATGCTTTTTATCTGTGAGCTTAATCTGCTCTAATTAATGCTCCAAAAGTTTGTTTCTTCAAAAGCTTGCAACTGACTTGACATCTCAGTTATGTGCAGACACAGGCAAAGAAGGCCGCCCCAGAGAAGTACCCTTTGTCCAAATGTTCCTGAAGATGTTCTGGAAAGGACATCTTCCAAGGAAGGTTTTATTTTGTCAACTTCAATTTTTCAATTCGTGATTACTTATCATTAGTTCCTGTGAGTCTGATATGGTTACAAAACAACCTACTTCTTCAGTGTCTTTTTTGCATCTGTAGATCTGAGCCACTTCACCTCCCTCTCTGGTCCCCAGCTCTAGACACCAATCCCAAGACTTCAAGGAAGAATAATGACAAATATGACCTTATAACTATCAAAGCAGAAACCAAAACTGTTAAAGGTTCCAATGAACCAGGAAATAATACCAGACAAAATTATAAAACACAATAGAAAGTCCTCCAAATACCTTCTCGTTTGGATTAGATCTCATTTAGATTACACGTTTGAGAAAAATTGACTCCTTCCTCTGCAATCACACCCTGGATGCTGAGAAGGCCGCTTCTTTATTTTTTCCTACAGTGTCTTTAGACGCTTCTCTAGTAGTCACTGTAAGCTTTGTATGATGTTGATGCACAGAAGTCTATAAAGTTCCCCAAAACAAAAATGCCAACCATTGAAGACATGGGACAGAAGTATTCCCCACAAGATTATCTCAATTGCTCTGACACATGTGGTTTATTCCCCAACCCCTGAAGTGAAAAATGAAAATATAAGAGAATTCTAACTTGAAAATTCTAGCCACAGAGTATCTCCTCTCCTGATTTTAACCTAACTGTTTAACTATCACGGTGCTAAGATAGAGTAGCTAGCAAAAAGGTGTGTGTGTGTGTGTGTGTGTGTGTGTGTGTGAGAGAGAGAGAGAGAGAGAGAGAGAGAGAGAAAGAAAAAGAAGAAGAAGAAGAAGAAGAAGAAGAAGAAGAAGAAGAAGAAGCAGAGGAGGAGGAGGAGAGGAGAAAAGAGCAGAGGAGAGAAGGGAAGAGAAGAGACAGAGACAGAGCAGGTGAGGCTGAAAACTCAGCTTTCTAGTCTCTCTTGACACCAATGACCAGATATTAGTTGAAAGAAGAAAACTTGATGACCCAGATGTGATTCCAGCTTTTGAAAACAAGCAGTTGATGTCATCTGAGCCAAGCAAGGAGGAAAGGGGCTTGGAAATGTGAGTGATATCATGACGTTTATATCGATATAGATAAAGACGTGTTTAAATCAAACTTCCCGCTACCCCAGATCTGACTGTGGATCACCAAGAGTTCCCGGGGCATCCTGAGCCCCCGCTGTGTTCTTCCCCTCCCCCATTTTTTTCCAGAAGCCAAAGGATGCCTGCTGCATCTTGCTCTGTGGTGCAAACAGATTCTCGCAAAGAGAGAGGAGATAAAATGAATTTAAATTCCAAAGGGGCTCCAGCGCCGGTTTCCTAGTCCCCGAGTCAGCAATGTGTTTGTGAAAATTCAGCCTTTTTGTCTCCCAGTAAAAAGGAGCTAAGTCTACATCGGTGGCCCAGTCTCGGGTTGCTATTCTTTGCATTTTCTCTTCGAGTGAATGAGAGTGAATGAAGTGGCCGGGACCCTTCATTTGATCTACTCAATTGCATAAAGTGACAGAATTCTAATATATTTGTTTAATGCTCTTCAATGGGCTTTCACTTTTTTTGCTTGCAAATGAAGCATCCCTGGGCAAAGTTTCATCCTCCTTTAACACTGGGACATATTTCATAACTCAGGCCGTGGTTTGAAGTAATCTTGAGAGGAGTTTTAGACTGAAAAAGTGGAAAATAAAGAAACAGATGTGAAGTTATTGTAAATTCCTAGAGTGGGCTCTGGGGCTATTGTGCCCCCACGGCGGGCGGTCTGGGGGCTGTGCCTTTCATGCTGTAATTGAAACATATTAATTAGATAATTTGTTGTTAGTTTAAACGAAACAAATGCATCCCCTTTGAGGCTTCACAGCCGGTGGGTTGGGTTGTTTCTGTTTTGTTTTTGTTTGGGTGTCTCTGTTCATATGTGACTTTTAGGAGAAAAAAATTAATTGACATTTATATTAAGAATTTAAGAATAGATCCGGATCCTTTCTGTTTCTTAACTGAATACCTTTTGCAAAGGGAGTTTCATTTGCAAAAGTGTAAACTGTTCTTCACCCCTGCACTCTGAATGCACACACCCCCCTCTAGCCTTGTGTAAACTCACACAAACCCTGTCTGCAGCACTAGACTGGCCTGACTCTTCCTCTCTTCTACCTTGTGGCCTCATTCGACTGGAGCACCTGGCCAGATTTATGTTTGCAAGATGTTCAATGTTCACATCCATTTAAAGAAATTGTACTCGCTGCTCTAATACTTAAGCCATTCAGATGATCATTTCCTAACACCACTCCGATGAGGCTTCTCAAAACCCCCAAATTAGGCAGTGAGAACTTCTGTAGCTTTTCTCTTGAGAAAGTGAACAAAATTCACTCATTGTGTAAGCTTTCCCCCATCACAGAGAATGCTGTTCAAAAATACAGCTGAATACAGGATCATGTTAAAAACCCAAAGTAACAGAATAGCCAAGTGTTCAAATAAAACATCCAAATTTAAAAAATTGATACTGCCTGAATTTACAAAATAGACAATAAGATAACTTATCTCAGTTCTCAGCATAAGTCCTGCACAGCACACACACACCTTCCCACCCCATGGTGTTGTCTCTTCCAATTTTATTTTAAAGCTGTGTGTATTGACTTTGGACTTGAGCCAGGTGAAAAGATTTAACATGACAAAGAGAGCCATTGACGGTATCATAGTTATAAACTTCCTTATTTGTGGGGCACTTCAGCTAAACAGGGCAAAAGTCTCAAAGCTGGGTGAGGGGAGGCTGGGATGGAGTGGGGTGGAGGCATATGTGTTTAGACTGCCTCTGGATTTCTGATCAAGGTCAAAATATCATCAATGGATTCTTTTTTTTTTACTTTTCTCATTCAACTTTGTCTGAGAAAAGATGCCTGCAATTGTGAAAGGAGGGGTTCACAATGCCCAAGTTATTTCATTCTTTGCAACACACCATGACGAACTTACCAGCTGAAAAGAGCATTTTCAAATACTGAGTTGAAATCTCTCCTTTGCTAAAAATCAGAAACAAGATCTGTTATGTATTAAGTGTGTGTATGCGCACATCACTTACCTCTGGTTCCTATTGCTGATTATAGGAGAAACATTTTACCTGTCTAAGCATCTAAGCTGATGGTTTACAAAATGTTTAAGGCCCAAGTTAACCATTTAGACTGCCTTCATCTCCAATTGGAATTCAGCGCCACCAAACTCGATAAGATTAGGATATTCCAGAGATGATCTTAATTTTCTTGTGCAGGAAACTGTGAAAATATATTCAATTAAAAAATATATGTATATATACATATATAGATATGATTTCTTGTTGAGAACAAACTTTCAAGAGTTTCCTAGGCCAGGATGAATAAGTTTTTCAGGCTTTCTTTAGCTGATCTTGTTGATATAATTGTGAATTGGGCTTGATGAATGAGTATAGTTGTCCCCTGTCTGACGAGTCTTAGTAACTTCATGCATTTTAATCAGTCCAATGACTCATTTATTTTCCACCTTTTTTTTTTTTTTGGCTGTGTGTGGGATCCTTCCCTTTTAAAAATGGCCACAACAGGATTAATTACCCTTTGCATTAATCCTAAATTGTTGTTCAGGTGGTCCTCTACATATCTAAGCATCGAAGATGCTAAGGCTTCCCCTTAAGGAGTGCAGAGATCATGGTTTCCGTGTGGGTTTCTCTGTGTTGCACAGGGGTCTCTTGTTTAATCATCTGACACAGAATAGTGTTAATCACTATTTAAGTTTCTCCTTGTCTTGTAACTTCATTAGTTGAATACACACCTCAGGAAATATTGTGACCCCTTTCAATAAAGTGTCAATTAACCTTGAGCCATAAATTCTTGGCAAATTTTAATTCTCTGCAAAAATCCGAAGAAAGGCAAATACTTAGAGTCAGACATTTGAAGTAGCCTTAATCATATCTTTAAAATGCATCAAGCATTATTTTCCCACATAAAGGAATGAAAGAAATCTGTTCAACTCAAAGTGAACAGGTTTCTTGATACATAAGGTGAAACTTTAGGTAGTTTCTAAAAAAATAAAAATAAAAACAGAACAACTGCAATAATTTAAAGGGGCAAGGAAACAAATTAAAAAATGAATACTCACTCCAAATAAGATGCATCAGAATATAAGCATTGAGTAAGCACATCCGTTTTTACTTTTTAAATCTCCATGTCACTTCTACCTGATTTCTACATATGCCTTATATTTATATAAGTGCTGCATATTTCATAAAATGTGTATTTTAAGATAGACAAAATACATATAAAGTACTATATTGTTTCAGTAACAGCTTTTCTTTCAGCACTACACAGTGCACCTGATCTTTCATAGAAATAGTTTGTTTCCTCTTTCCCTATGCACAAATACCTTCAAGAGTCTGCCTGGATAATTTCTCCCACAGTCTGCAAGGGCACGAGGGGAGGTTTGACTGTTTTCACACTGTGATATGAAAAAGGCAAACTCCTCCGTGTGTCACAGAAAGCATGCTTAGGGAAGCACCGCATTTGTCTTCTGAAGAACTGTTGTCCGTAGCAACTCTTCAAAAATACACAAAACTAAAACTTGAATTTACATATTTTAATGAGAAAATATTATTTGGACTAGGTCATAATTTAATGTAGACACCTTTTTTTTTTTAAAATCCTTTGTCTTAAAACAGGCATGCTGGGAACAAGAACATCAATATTTAAAATGCCATGCTAATTCTGTACAGGGGGAGGAAAATGAAAGGTCAACATTTTACAGCTCTGATGACAACTACACTTTTTTTTTTTTAACTTAAGCAGGTCACACCAGAACAACAGTTCGTTTTCCAGCAAATTACCTAAGACTCTAAAGGAATATAGCCAACAAAAGTGCATTTTACACAGTGTATAATCATTCCTATTCACAAGTATTTACATCTCTTTGCAGCCCTTTAGCTTTCTGGAAAAGTTCTGTGGCAAACGGAACCTTGCCCGCGGGCGAGCTGTCCGGTGACATCTCTCCGTGTTACCAATCAGGCTCGTCCGAGTTTTCTCAGGGTTGCCCTGGACGATTTCCTGGTCTGGGCTTATTTCGCTTTCTTTCTTTTTGTCTTTTCTCCCCCACAATAAAATAAATAGCTAAAAAGCCTCTAAATAATCGGGAAGTAACATCCCGATGAACTTCCCCGCCCCCCTTCCCTCCCCGAGCCTGGCCAAAAGCGAAGGGTCAGCATCCACCTGGTGACAGGTGCTTGGGAAGCGCGCTCGGCGCGTGCGTCCGCCAAGCAGGACGGATTCAAGTTCACTGTCTACGTGTCACGGGCGCTGCGTAAACAACTCGGGGTTACTTTTAGTTTTGTTTTGTCCGCGTTGAGAACACGCGTCGCCTTCTCGACTGGGCAGCCTCTCCCCAACTCCCAGCGCCGGAGTCCCCGGCAAGAAACAAAACCCGAGACAACACGACAGGAAGCCCGCCGGAGCCGGGGAGGCAGGGCCGCGCGAGCCCTGGGAGCGCGGAGGGCCGGCTCGGCCGGAGGGGCGGAAGCGAGCGGGTGGGAAGACGAGGGGTCTCCTTTTTGGCAGCAGGTTTCCGAGGCGTAGCGAGCCGGCCCTCCCCGGCGCTCGCAGCCCTCGGGAGATTCGTCCCTGGAAGCTCTGAGGCCGGCTCTCCAGGAGCTGCGCGGACCCGGGCGCAGGGAGGATGCTCGTTCCCGGGAGGGCGGCGGGGGGGGGCTTCTGACCCCGGGGCGGGGCGGCTTGGCTCGGGGGCCCCGGCTCTCCCCCGGGGGGGAGGACGAGGTCAGCTCCCACGCGCCTTCCGGCCCCTCGGCCGGTTTGCGTTTGGTCTCCCGGGTCCACACCCAAGTTCTCTTCGGGGAGGGCGGGTTGGCTGGAGGGGGACGCGGCAAGCGAGGGCGGCGGCCCCGAGGGCGGCGGCCCCGAGGGCGGGACCCGCAGCCCTGGAAGGCGAGCGGGGCGGCGGGGAGGGGGCGGGAGGGGGCGCCGGCTTCCGTGCGTCAGTGCACCGCCACCGAGTGCAGGGCGGAGGCCGGGCTGGTGAGCGTCTCGCTGGGGGTGGCGGGGCTGCTTTGGCTGGTGGCCGTCTGCGAGGACGTGGGGCTGAGCGAGGGCGGCGAGTTCGAGAGCAAGGTGGGGATGGGCGCGGGCAGCGCGGGCAGCGCGGGCACGGCGGCCGGGGGGGGCTTA
>NW_007110807.1:445315-446466 GCF_000164805.1 Carlito syrichta
TAATGGGCACGGGGATGGCGGGCGGCGTCTGGCCCGCCGCGTGGCACAGCGGCTTCAGCGGCACGCCGTAGGCGCTGTAGTCGCCGCTGGTCATGGAGATGGGGGTGGCCGAGTCGATCATGCCCGCCGAGCCGTACACGTGCGGCCAGCCGGTGCCCAGCGAGCTGCCCACGGTAGTCAGCTGGTTGGGGAGCGGGTAGGCGGCGGGCACGGGCTGCATGGCGGAGAAGGCCAGCCCCCCCGGCATCTTGTACTCCCGCGCGATGATGTTCTCGATGGCGAAGGGGTGCTTGAAGCCCGAGGGCTGCGCCACGCCGCCCAGGTTGTAGGCGGCGGCGGGCATCTGCGGCAGGTGCGTGCCCGAGGCCGCCAGCGCGCTGAGCCGCAGTTTGGCCTGCTGCTGCAGGTACTGCGCCGCGTCGGCGGGCTTGCTGGGCGCCAGGTGGTCGGACTTGAGCACCTTGAAGCGCTTGCGGCGCCGCAGGAAGCTGCCGTTCTCGAACATGTCCCCGCAGCTGGGGTGCAGCGCCCAGAAGCTGCCCTTGCCGGGCTGATCGGGCCGCCGCGGGATCTTGATGAAGCAGTCGTTGAACGAGAGGTTGTGGCGCAGGCTGTTCTGCCAGCGCTGTGTGTTCTCCCGGTAGTAGGGGAAGCGGTCCATGATGAACTTGTAGATCTCGCTCAGCGGCAGCATCTTCTCAGGCGAGCTCTGGATGGCCATGGCGGTCAGCGAGATGTACGAGTAGGGCGGCTTCTGGTCACTGTACGTGTTGCGGCCCGGCCGAGGCATCTTCCCGCTCGCCCTCTCCGCGCTCGGGGTCCGCACGGGCGGCGGACGGCTCGGATCTGGGAAGGGGGCAGGCGGTGAGGGGGACCGCACCGACGCCGTGCAGAGACACCGCGGGGCAGAGGAACGGGCTTCGGGGTGGGGGGCGGGGGCTGCGGCGCCGGAGCGACCGGCGCCCGGGCTCCTTCGCCTGCAACTTTGCGCGCCGAGTGGGACCCAGCCAGGGAGCGCGGGAGGAGAACCCGGCGGACGCGCGAGGGTAGCCGGGAAGCACATCGGGCCTGGGGCGAGGACGGGGGAGGGGTGGTGCGGGGCGAGGCGGAGTAGAGCGGCTCACCTTAAAGTTGTTCCAAGCTGCGCGCCC
>NW_007110807.1:446714-451565 GCF_000164805.1 Carlito syrichta
TGCTGTGGGCTCTGCGGCTCTGCCGAGCTAGGTGGCTGCCTCCATGTCCTCCCTCGAACCATCTGATAGTTTTAAGCAGTGACAGGAGCAGAAAAGACCCCTGTAGCGGCGCTTCATTAATGTGCCACTTCTGAGCTATCATATGACAATCGCCTTGGGAGGAGGAGGGAGGGGGGAGCGGGGGCTGCGGAGGGAGGGAACTGAGCGAGAGGGGAGAGCCTGGCCCGCTCGGTTCCTTTCACACCTATTTACATGGACACCTTGGCCAATAGGAATCACTTCCAGCTCAAGACTGGGCGAGGGGGAAGAGCCGCGGCCACTGGCGGAGAGCCGGACGCGCCGGCCGGTGCGCGCCGCGTGAAGGTATGAGGCGGCTGCCGCGGAGCGGGGAGCCCGGCGACCCCTCACGTCGCAGACGGAGCTGCCGCGCAGAGGATGTTTGACATGGAAATTGCTCGGCTGGGGTATTCTGTTTCCTCCGCATTGTGTCGGGTTTGTATCGTGAGCTAACTCCAGGCACCGTTTTCCCCCCTTGGAGCGGACGCTTTTCCTGCGCTTGGCATTACCGGGACTTGGTTGCATGGGTTATTATCATGAAAGCATACCCTTTTCTCCCCGACCCCCAAGAGTCAGGACGAAGTTTGATTTGACCTTTCTGGGCTGCTGCTTGAGCTCTGTACAGTTGGGTGTGTAGCTTTTAAAAAGTGACGGGGTTAAAAAAAAAAATACAAAATGTGATCGGACATCCCTGTGTACGAGCCCATTTTGAGTCTAAATATATCGGCCACACTAAAAAAAATTAAGATAGTGTATCTGGGCGAAGAGTCAAGGTCTTTGCTTTAAAAGTCTTCCAGGAATTTGGTTGGTCACAGGATGGAGTCTCAGGGCCGTTGGGCGCACGCTGTGCAGAGCTGGGTAGGGCCTGAGTTTGTTTGAGTCTATCACCTGGTGAACCTCAGGGTCTCTTGCTTTTCCCTGGTGGTTTGAAACTTTAGGAGTCCAGGGTTTCCTGAAGTTTGCATTTTACGGCCGGAACTTCCCCCTCCCTCCCCTTGCCTTTTTTTTTTTTTTTTTTTTTTTTTAACGTAGGTAGAATATACTTAGGATTTATAGAGCCTGGCAAAAGCTACCTGGTGTCCCACGAAAACAGCACCACCTTCTAAGACTTGCAAGAACCAGCGAGTTTGCCTTTTTTGTGGAGGAGGGGCTGGGCGTGGGGATGTGCCTCCGGTCACTCCGCCTGGCGCCGGCACCAGTCTCCCTGCGGTTCGGATTCACCGGGAGAGGGTTAAATGTGTCATTATTATTATCATTATCCTTATGTCGTCGTCGTCGTCGTCGTCGTCGTCATCATCATCAAATTGCTATGAAATAAATATTGAGTCGACCCCCGGCATGCTCGCAGTCGACGCCAGGCGTTCCCTTCGGTTTCTCCGCGTTCTCCGACCTTTCTGGTTTTTAAAAGAAATTCATTTTCCTGCATTGTTAAGAGCCCACACAGAATCTTCTTCGAAATTCAGAATTGTGGGACTTGTTTTTCCCCCGGAGGAGGAAGTGGGGGGAGTTCTGGGTGTTAAGTTTCAACGCTTTAAGTGATATCAGAGCATTATTAGTGGAGCTATTTGGAGTTAGCTTAAAACAGATCTTTCGACACACACACACACACACACACACACACACACACACACACACACACAACTTCATCAACCACAGTTTCCGGGGTGGTCAATAACTCACCAAAACGTAACTTAAACACGATGAATTTAGGAGATTAAACAATTTCATTAATATTGAAATGCCTCTGGCGTCTGGGCTGCCTCGCTTGAGATGCAAGCGCACGTTTTTCAATATTAACAGAAGTGCTTGAAGAAGAGAATAATGTCACCTTCTTAATTCGGAAAAAATAACCAAGAGGAGAGGTGGGTGCGAGGGGTGGGGGAGGGGCGTCGACCTGTCTCTAGGAGCACGGCTCGAGGAGGGAGTAAGTGCATTGCCCTTCTCCCAGATAAGCCGCCTGGACTCGGGTGGAACCTCGGTCGGAGGCGGCGGCGCTGGTCCCAGCTGCGCGCGCTTGGGCTCCCAACCAGGTGCGGCGTTTGGCGGGTTCCCGTAGCGCGGCGGGATTCGGCTCGCGGGTCCTGGGGTGGGAGGAGCCGGGAAGCCTGGGGGGGCCGCGGCAAGGAGGAGAGGGCAAGGGTTGTGCCTCCCGGAGCGGAAAGGCGCGCGCGGGTCCGCGGCTTCCCTGCTCCAGAGGAGCGCTGGCCCAGGAGGTGCCAAACGGAGTTCCCGTGGGCGAGGCGGGAACGTCCGGGGCTGGAAAGGCACCGTCACAGAAGATCCCCGCGGATCTGGAGCATCCGCTTAGCAGATGTCTACATCAACCCGTACTGATTTGTGGGGACAGAGAAAACACGGGTGATTGGATTCGGGATGTCGAAGCATGGGAGTGAAAGATCTCGGTTCCCCCAGTGACTGCCAGGAAGATTGTCTTCTAACTGGTACGGGTGCGAGTCGAGGGTGGGGAGTGGGGAGAGAGAAGTGTTTTCTTATTTTAACAATCGGCATTTTGTTGCCTTGCAAAAGGCCATTGTATGCCTGTCGCAATCATTGCCCAGAGTAAACAGAAGATTAACTAAATTCTAAGAGTAGAAACGTTCGGGTTGAAAAAATAACAAAAAAACACACAGTTGGAATAAATCTTTGTCTGTCTCCCCGGGAAAGGTGTCACCCCCAAGTCTGGAACATGCGACAGTACTGGCAGGAATTCGTGTCTGAGGAATCTGTAAAGTTCGGCTGGGGTGGAGATAGGCGTTGAGGCACACCGCCCGTGCCCGGGGTTGATTGAGCAAACCGAACCTAGCAGCCCAAGTTGCCTTGGAGGAGGGGAGGAGTTGTGAGATGCGCATTGAAAATGTGTGCTTTACTACAGAGTTTTATCTTGGTTCCTGCTGGAGGTCTACAAAGCCCAGGGGTGAGAGGGAGGATTTGCATGCTATTTACAGCATTTTAAGACTGGTGTTATGAGAAGAAGGAGAAAAGGGGCGCTTTGCAGAAATCTTGAAAAGTGCCTCTGAATCTATTGTACAGAACGCAAAGCAAACAGAGGCTGGGGTGGGGGAGGCGGCACCTCCGACCCTGAGGCCTGGGGAGTTGTTGGGAAAACTGCATAAAATACACATAAGTCAATTATATCCATGTGCAAACCAAATGGAAATCTCTTCGGTGCAACATCCATTCATCGCCTCCGCCGAGCCCGCCGCCGACCACCTTTCTGCTTGGAGAGTTCGCAATAGGCTCTTTTCCCACAAGCTGGACCACACACGCTACAGATTTCGTAATAATTTATGCTAATTTCCCTCCATAAATCCACCATTCGCTTCAGTGGCACCAGGGCTGTGGAGGGAGTAAAAAGGAGACAGAGGGGTGACAAACACAATATTGATTTTGATTCCTTGTGTTGTCAAGCAGGTGTGTGTGTGCGTGTGTGTGTGTGTGTGTGTGTGTGTGTGTGTGAAGGGTGGGACTGGGACTCGGAGGCAGGGGCTCCGAAGAGGAAAACTGTCCTTAGCCCCCCCACCAGCCCCTCCACGCACACTCCAGAAACGAACGCGCCCCGGGTTGTTAATGTTTACCAAACAGCGAAGGGAGGCGGAGGGACAGTACCCCGCAGCTTCCGAGGGTTTCCTGGGTGCCAAAAGCAATACCCGCCGCCCGGCTGGAACGGGAACTCCGCGCGGCCTGGGGCGCTCCCGCCAGCCCGCCTTTGCCCCGTCCTCCTTTCTTCCCACCTCCTGCCCCCCTAGTCCGGGTTTCTCCCTCCCTCTCCTTCCTTCTCTCTTACTGCGCCCCTGTCCACTCCGCTTCACATGTCTTCTCTCCACTCAACTATCTTTCTTGCTTGCTTGCTTGCTTTCTCGTTCTTTCTTTCCTTTTCTTTCTTTTTTTCTTTTTTTTACCAAATGGGTAGTGGACGTGCCGGGGGGGAGAGGGTCGGGGGCGGGCGCGAGCGGCCCGTTTCCAGGTTTCCGGGCCTCGCGAGTCTCCCCCGCCCCGCCCACCTCTCCAGGCCGCCTCCCGCATCTGCCCGAGCTCGGCGCTCACTCTGGGAACCCGCGCGAACGCACCGCGCCGCTTTGTCCCATCAGTCATTCTTCACCAAATCTGCACTTTGGTGGCGTGAAACGACTTAGCTTCCCTTTCAAAAGGATTTTGTTCCCGGGGTATTCAGCACTAAAACAAACTCCCTCAGCCTGTCAGCGGTCAATTAAAAAAAATTGCCGTTCGGAGCGTCCTGGAGGCAGTTTGTCCTCGAAATCGGTGCCCCTCCCCGCCTGCTCTCCCCCGGCACCCCCAGCATCGCACTGCCTGGCTTTAACCGTTCTGGATCTGGGGACCAGAGGGGACTCGTTCAGTAGCTGTCCTGTCCGGGGGCACCAGACAGCACGGACTCGCGAGTTCTCGGCCCAGGAGACGGCACCCGGCGCGCGTCAGCAGAAACCTGCGCGCGCCACCCTCCCACGACTGCCCGGGGAGTTTGAGCCCGCTCTTCCTGGCCTTCAGACCCAGTCTGGCGGGAAATCAAACTGCCCCAGGGAGAGAGGCGGGGGAGGGGACACACTTTCCGCTGTGGTGCCAGCCGCCAAGGGGCAGTGAAAGGACTCCATATCCACCCACGCCTCCTCCTCCGCCAGCGCCCCCTGCGCTGTGCTGCCCAAGGAGCACGCTTTTTCCAACTGGTAGAAAGGAATGTCTGCCAGGAACTTTAGAGCAATCTATTTTCTTCGGTTGGTGACTGGGCTACAGCGCGGTTGGACCTTAACTCATTACTAGGAGGTTGAAGTCAAAAGACAA
>NW_007110807.1:451617-453794 GCF_000164805.1 Carlito syrichta
CCTGAGGGTGTTCTCTCCTTAGTCCCCACCAGGAGAACTTGCCCAGTTTTGTAGGGCCTTTGGCTGTGGCTGAGGCCCCTGGGGTCAGATAGGAGTTTTGCTCCGCAGTGGGAGAATGTGGTAACACTCCACATACTTCTTAAGATCATGTCCCAAGCAGCTGCTGCAATGTGGAGGGTATGGACAGCCCAGTTTTCTCTCCACCTCAGGCATTAAACAAGCAGTAGCTGGAACTGGGTCCAGCTTGACCCTCCTCCCCAAGAAGTGCCACCCCCGCCCGCAGCGAACGGCAATTCCAATGCCCTGCACACCGTCCTGCCCTAGTCGGCCCAAGGCCCTCCCTCTCTTTGGAATCAGTTTGCTAAATACCCTTGCAGGTTTGCTTGGCTGTGGTTTGTGCTGAGACTTCAAGACTTTGAAACCTTAGTTTCCAAGTCGAATCCCTCCTTTGCATCAACAATTGCATAGCTTTACTTTGGGCACAACTGGGCAAGTTCTCCTTGGTGGCGACTAAGGCCCACAAAGTGTTATTTGTTTAAAAAGTTATTTGCAAAAGGCAACCGGGGGGATTGTGTTGTTGTTTTTGCTGCTCCCCACAAGTTTTGCTCTGCTCTGTGTGAAGCAGAAGCAGCAATTCAAATCCATTATTATTACTGGAGGAAATATTGCTAAAGCCACCTTGGTATTGAAGGGATTAACTTGCTTTTCTCCCAGCCCCTAACTCTGGGGTTAAGACAGCAGTAGATCAACTGTATAATGTGTGCACTGTTCGCTCATTTGTACAAGCAGAACAAAGGTTGGACTAAGCCAAATTGCATTGCACTTGTGAACCGAGTCCCGATGTGAAGTATCTTTTACAGCGGGGGGAATGAGAACAATTTCGTGTATGTCTAAAAGGGAATAACAAAGCCACTTTCTCGAGCATCTCAAAGTGAAGTAGCGAGGCGTGACATTCCCAGGGTGAGAAGGGACAAAAGCAGGGTCAGGGAGATGAAAAAGAGAATCAAACAGCCACTTTCACATGTCTGCCCTCAACTGCTGCACCTCTCCATAATAGGAAACAAATGTTGTAAAAGGAGGGATTGCTCCCATTCATTCAAAATAGCAAATGATAGCTAAACAACATTGTCAAAACTGAATCAACTTCTGTGCAGTACCACCCAGAAAAAGGTATTGTGTTTTGTTTAATAGCGGGGTGGAGCAAAGGGTCTTTTTTTTTTAAGGTGGGAGGGGGTGAGGCAGAGAAAAATCACCCTATGCTGTTCATATCAATTTTCTTTGTAAAAATTATTGGTTTGCTCAGATTTTTTTAAAATTAGTATTTCTGACTGGGCACCCACTCTTAAAAATTTTATTTTTGGAGGAGGAGTTCTGGAAAAGCAGGAATAGAAGGCAATTTTAGCTTTCAAAAGAGTTTTAAAGCTTCTAATAAGTGGGAGAGATGGTTTTAAGCTCCTTTAAATGTACTATTTGGGGGAAATAAGATTCTAAGCAATTATAATACTAAAGTAAATCCTGGACAGTAGGCTAAAAATGTATTTTGCTCACATATTTAAATAAAATCAATTGGAGGGGGCTGAAGTCATCTGAAATGAAAAATATTGTGCATCCGTTATAAATGTATGTGTGTTTTTTGGTCCATCTCTCTGCTTTAATTTGTTCTGAAACCGGATAACCTGTAGGTCTTCAGCCTTAAAACCCTGCACTTCTGCTTTGTTTGTTCAGGCTGACCAGGGAGGAGAGCTTAACCAGGGTGGACATGTGCACTATGTGTTTTCTTAATGGCAGAAGCAGGTTTCGCTGAAGACCACAACAGCCTTCAGACGTAACAACTCGCTGTGTTCCTGGGAAGGTTAAAAACTATTTGATTCATTCTCTCTTTCTTCCTCTCTCTCCTTCTCTCCCTCACCCCTCCCCACCCCCACCCCCGGCTTTTTGTTTTCTTGTCTCCATGCGTCCCCCGCTGAGCTACCACCCACAAAGCAGGTTTGAAAAAGAAAGAGAGAAAAGAAAGCAAGCGGCTGATCCTCACCGGCCTCCCCCCGTTAAGAATGACCGAGGGGCGGGGCTTGGCGGGCCAGCAGGGCTGCCCGGAGTTCGCGGCCCCTTGGTGGCCGAGGCCTTCCGCGCCTTTCGGGGCTCACCTGGGGCCTGGGCTGCGCTCCGCGGGTCCAGGC
>NW_007110807.1:454013-469805 GCF_000164805.1 Carlito syrichta
TCCCCCCTGCCCCCCTCCTCCCCTCTCTGCGCTCACCCCCTTGTCTCAGTCTTCAGTCTCAGCCCCCGCAGCGGCCCGAACACCAGCCTTTAGGTTCGAAAACCAGCTCGGGGCACTCCCAGGAGCGCGGTCTGTCGGGGCATTTCCTGAAGGACCCAGCCAGCCTCACCAAGAGAGAGGAAACGAAGAAGAAAGGAAGGAAGCAGGAAACGGAGGCCCAAAGACACACTTCCCGCACCGCGACTGGCACACCTCGGCGTCGGAGCGGTGGGCCACCGTCGACCGGTGGCGGCAGTCGGGGACACCGCCAGCCCGACCCTTGGAGGGTCAGTGCAGGTTTTAGAAAACGTTGGCACTTACAGTTACCCTTCACTGCCCTAAAACAAGCAGCCCTGGTGAGCCGCCTCCCCCGACCCGTGCCACACACGCACACACACACTTCCTCCTCCATTTTTATTGGGAAAGAATTTTGGAAACAGACATTCATACAACAATATCGACGCATTTAAAGCAACCATGAAGTCTGCACTGCCACTCTTAAAGCGCCTCCCCTCTCCACCTCTTGGATAAATACGGAACCACGGAGCAGGTAACGACCCCAAGAAGGCTGATCCGGCAGGTGACTTTCCTCGCAGGGGATAGCCATGTAGCCATGGATGTGACCGGCGGAGCCGACGGCTTCCCTTCACTGAGGCAGGCTGCCTTTTCCTCCCGCGCCAGCAGGAAAGCAAGCCTCTCCCCGCCTGCGGCACCACTGAACGCGGTTCGGGCTCACAGCCTTTGACGTACGCTCCTGAGTACTCCGAGCTTGGGGAGGATATCGATCTCTCTGTTCCGCGCGCGCACATCCTCTTTTCACCAGTCTTACTTCTTGAATTGCAAATAAAAATAAATACAAATATTAAAAACTACACACAAACGGGGGAAAGTGGACGAGCACACACAGGCAATTGCTTCCTTTTCTGCAAGTCGTTGCCCCTTTCCAAATGGAAGGAGGGAGCCGTGGACCTCGGCGGTCCCCCAGGTTTTCGGTAACTGTTGGCAACTTCGGTTTTCCTTCGCGTCCGCTTCCCCACGACCTGTTGACGACGCGGAGGGGCGAGCGCGGAGCTCCGCGTCGAAGTCGGTTATGTAAACTGCTTGTGTATTTCACATTATCATCGCGCTGTCTGGAGGCAATGTAGATTTTCTAAAGATCTAATGAATAAACAACCAGCAACTGCTGGCGGTGTAATTTACATTGTTAATGCCTACATGTGTATAATAAATATGCATTTGTATGCCTTCAAATAAACTCTTTTTAGTTTTAACCTGTGGTGATTTCACCCCCTCCCCCCGAAAAGAAGGGGGGTGGGTGGGCTCGTCTTTCCAAGGAACGAGAATGTGTTTCACCCACATGGTCTGGTGCACGAGGCCCTGCCGCGAAGCCAGGTGCAGGGCCGGAGTCCGGCCGTCTTTCCCCTACCTCCACCCCCCTTTCCCACCAGGTAAGCTCGGCTGCTATTGTCCCGGCCGGACTCGCCAAGGAAGGGAGGGCGCTCCCGGGAACTCAGCCGTGCGGTCTGGAAGCCCGGGCGCTTCAGAGGAAGTGGGACCCGGGAAGGAGTGCGTCCTTTTTGGGATCCAGGCGTCCTCCCGTGAGCTGCCGCCCTCCCCTACGGACTTCTCTCGGATGGCAGCCCGGGTTGGAGAGCTGGGGCTGCGGCGGCATGGACCACCCCGGAAAAATTTTCCATGGGAACGTCCGGACCGACCGCGCGCCTCTAGTGCCTCGGAAGACAGCGCGGCCAGCCCCGGGGCGGCTGGCACGGAGAGAGGGCCCGGGCTGGATTCGCTTCCTCCGGCAGGGTATACCCAGAAGAGTCCCAAGCCATCGGGTTTGGACCCTAGCTGGACGTCCCCCTGCGCGTCCCAAGCCACTGGTTGCAGGCTGGGCGCCGGCGTTTGATATTGCTCCCTTCCACCAGCCAGGTGCCACTTTCTTAGCGCGCTCGAAGGCAAATGTCTCATCTTTCCCCGTCCTGGATCTGGAATACATTATTTTAATTAAGTCTATGGCGGTTTACTTTCCTCTGAGATCTATTCCACGGCGCAATTAGGAATGTACTGGTGCTCGCTCATATGAATATTCAGGAGCGTGTCAATTAATTAGCAGACAGAGGAATCTCATTATGGCGCTCAAAACCCTTTTAGTGTTCAGCAGAATTAAGGGGGTATTTGGCAATGCGCTGGATTAGTGAATATTTTACCGTGCACTCATTTAACTTCATTATCATAGCACTTACACGACTCTCTGATTTTATTAATTAAATTGCTCATTAATTTGTCCAAAAAGGATAAAAGTTTTAATGTGCCACCCAATAACTTGGAAAGTAAACTTTCGTCAGACTTGGTCGTCGCTCGCGGCCAGAGAGGACAGATGGTGGCTCGCACGGTCCGACCGGGAGGCGCAGTTTCCCCCACTCGCTGCACCCCGAAGCTATGGGGAGCTCGGGGTCCCCGGGGAGATCGGCGGAATGTCTGGGAGGAAGGGCCCGGCGGACCGCGAAGCCGCCCATTCGCTTCCTGCTTCCCTGGAGCGACCGGGACCTCCGAGTCGTCCTGCAGGACGCAAAAATAAATCAATAAATGTCACTTAGTCGGCTCCAGTAAATAGATACATACATACATACATACATACATACATACATAAATGCATACCACTTACTCGCCTCCAGGAGTGGGGCTAGCTGGGCGAGGAGCAACTTGCCCTGGCACCCAGGAAGGGCCTCGGGGGCTGTGCTGGGCAAGCCCGGCGCCTCCACCTCTCTGCCCCAAGGCTCTGGGTTTTCGCGAAATGTACTAGGTGGGCTCAGCCACGGCTACGCCCCCCGCCGTTCTGGCTTCCGCGGGGACACTGCCCCTCGACCCGGGCCACCCTCAGGCTCCAGCTACGTTCGCGCCCACGTGCTGCCCCTCCCCCCGCTCCTCCCTCCCCCTACTCCCAAAGGTTAGAAAGACAAATATTAAAATTACTTGCACAAAGGGAACTGCTAAAGAGAGCCCGGATTAATATGCATGTAAAATTAATTAGCTGCATTTCGTGACATCAAAATAAGTACCTGGGAAACAGAACACCTTCTGGGCATTGGAAACATATGCTGGAATTAGAGTTAATTGACTAATTACATAAATTAGGCATTAATTTTGCAACACATCAAGTATAAAAGATATCTCAATTAGTGGCGCATAAATTACCAGGTGAAACGGGGCGGCGGTCCGGCCGGGATCCGGGTTCTCAGAACTCCTAGCTCTTCTGGGTTCGGAAGCGCGGCGGCAAGGCGCGCGCACCTGCGGGGCGGGCGGGCAGCGGAGGAGGCCGAGATCTGTCCCCGGAACCAACGCCCGCGCGGGCTCGTGACCCCCGGCTATCTCTGATGCGAAGAACCCCGCCCCCCATCATTAAAATCAATCACGTGCAGTTAGATTGATTAGCTTTTGTCAGAAAGAGGGGCGAAAGAGACTCTTCACTAATGCGCCCCCCGCGCCCTCCTTGCCTGTCCCCCCAGCTGGATCAGCAGCGACCCAAGGTGTCCTGCATGAGCGGGTCCCGCTGTCCCGCCCCCGGTTTCTCTAGCGAAGGACGTCGAGGATTTTGGATTTGGCGCTGGCTCAACGCCACCTTTGAGCCATCGGGACCGTGGCCTGGCCTTGCTGGATGCTTGGTTTCTCAGCGTGTTCTACACTAGCTCCCGAGCTCGCCCCCACTCCAATTCCTCACCTAGAAATCCAACTTCCAGAGAGCAGTGCCCAGTGATTAGAATCTCCTCAGTTTTGAAGTGGGTGCAAATTAATCTAAATAAATAACCCATACATTCTCCTTGAGGACTGTTTTGCTTCCCTCCCCCACGTGACCTGTATAGATGATTTCTTTCCTTTCTTATGGCTAGAAAAACAGAGGTGGAATATAGTAGGGGTGTTCAATTTAATTTCCGTGGCTCCAGTTTTCTCCTGGTCAAAATATTAGTGACCTTGGCAGTGACTTTCCTCTATGTACTTTACATGTCTTTAATGGGGGGGGCTTAAGTCATCCCAAAGGAAAAGGGATATATGGACGGTGGATAAAGCCATGCCAACTTTTCAACCCTAGTGAAATAGCATTAAAATTGTGTTCCTCACACAAATTACCACCAATTGTAACAGTTTGGTTCTGCTGATCTCGTGGAATGTAACTAAGAGATTTCTCAGCAACCTCTGGAGCTGTCATCATGTGCTTGGTAGTTTGTAAAAATGTCTGAGTCACAGACCCATCCCTCACCACCATCTCCCCTACAAACCCCATAACTCCTTTCCCTTCTCCAAGAGTCTCAAGTTGGAGCCATTTTTTTCCCTTTTTGTCAAAGCAAACACACAGAGAGAAAAAATATCCTGAGAAACACTTCACCATCTGATGATATATATCCTCATCGAGGTGTCTAGGTGACATTCGTTACAGTATAATCCTGACTGCTGATGAAATCCTGAGTTCACTGAGACAAACATTCATTTTGATGTAGAGGTTTCTTGCTGTAGCCAGATGCCGAAGGTACTTGAGGGAGCTGTTGACAAGTGGATAATTGTCAGCAGAACTAAAACAGACACTTTGTTTACAGTTGAGCATGATTAATTAAGAGTAAATAAAACAACAGCACTCTTTATAAAGTCACCATCCAAGTTTTAAAAAGGCTGCATGTCTCTAGGAATAAAAGAAGTGGACTTCTCGTGTAAGGGCTGATTTTGCCAAACTCTTGAAGCAGCAGCTGGCAGTGGTATGGATCAGAAGGAGATAAGCTTTATTGCTTTCTAATTGGTCTGCTTTAAAAAAACATTTTTTGACCAAATTTATAGAGCTGGATTAGAAACATTTTCCTCCTAATTAGCTGAGGGGTAGATTTCTTTCATTAAAAGAGAACTCTTCCCCTCTCCTTTCATTCCCCTCTTAAAAGATAACTCATTTAATGTGAAATAATTTTCAGAATGAGCCAGACATGCTAAACCCAAACTGATACTCTAGTAAACATCTTATGATTGTTCAACATAATACATTTTAATGAAACAGCAAATATACCTTTCTTTCAAGGCACAGTGTGCCTTGCATACAAAAAGTGCTGTTTTGTTTTGTCTTGGATGGATTGATTTATAGCAGCCTTAGAAATGGATATTCTTTATATTTTAATATAATGCCCGATAACATTCAAAACCATGAGCCTAAGGCAACTAGAATTGCTTTTAGATCACTAACCATCCAATTAAATTCAGTAGTTATATTATTTTATGGATGGATGCAGAAACATATGCCTGGCGAGTAAGATGTAAACCAGGACTTGTTTGGACTTTTGGGAAGAACTTTCTTTTGGGATTGCTTGCAGCTAAGAATGGTCTTTATGAGCTGCTGAGAGAAAAACAAAGCAAAGTCTGTGATAAAAGCAAAGCAGAGTCTGTGGCAGGAAAGGAGAGAGAGAGTGTATGGAAAGAAACAGAGAGAGATCTCTTCATGTGAGGCCTGGACTTTTATATTGAACCGGTGCTTTTTCTTATACCTTGAGCCTGTTGAGCTAAGTTCTGAAGGCATCATGACTAAAGTATTTTTCTTACTGCTGTGTGATCCACAGCAACCTTCATGCTGCATCTTTTGTGTACAATAGTTTCCCCCATTATCCATGGGGAATACGATACATTCCAAGACCCTCAGCGGATGCTGAAACCACAGACAGTGCTGAGCCATATATATAATATTTTTTCCTATGTGTATATACCTATGATAAAGTTTAGTTTTTAAATTAAAGACAGTAAAAGACAACAACAATAGCTAATAATAAAGCAAAGCAATTATGACAATAGACAATAATAAAAGTTATGTGAATGTGGTCTCTGCCTCTCTCAAAGTCTCTTTATTGTACTATACTCACCTATTGTTAGACCTTAGTTAACCACTGGTTACTGAAACCTCGGAAAGTGAAACCGCAGATCAGGGGCTACTACTGTGTTCCTTTTATTTCTCCTCATTAGGAGAAACAACTCAAACAACCCTTACCCCTCAAGGGCCAGTTCTGTAGCTTTTGGCTTTGGGTCCCAATTGAATTTCCTTTCCTGGTGGGTGCTATATATTGTCTTGGTGATTGCCCACTTGTGAGGATACTTATCAGAGCTTCTAGAGTCTTCAAGTCTTACATGAACAAGCCAAGATAATGTCTCCATCAGCAGATTCCTAAGCCTTTTGAGAAATCTTAGAAGTCAGGCAGCCTGTCTATCTACCTTTCTGTTTTGTCTCCCTCTTTACCTTCTTCTCTCCCTTTCCTTTCTCTCCCTTCCCTACTTCTCTCCCTTCCTTTCTTCCTTCCTTCCATTTTTTTTCCTCTCCTTCCTTCCATAGCCATTCTGAGGACTAATTTAGTTCTAGGCTATTTAACAAAGCAAGACTCTGGTAAAGAATTTAAATTTCAATTGCTGAAAAAAAAAATACACAAAAATAGGCACTGATGTCTCTGACTAGAATTTTTCAAGTTGTAAGCTTGTCATGATTTCCTCATCTTTAAAAAAAAAACCATAGTGTCATTTGACCCTTACAGCAACCCACAAGAGAATGGAATCTATGAATAAAAATGGCTAAAAGTCATTGAGTGCTTTGTATTAGGCTAGCGGTTCTGCCAGCATAATTCTGAGACCTTGGTATTCTTTGATACGAGATATAACGGATAGGAAAGCCAGTTGACTTCTATTAAGTCAGACATTAAGCAGGCTTGCAAAAATGTAAAACAATGGTATTCTTCTCTTTTTTTGTTTGGAAAATGGCATTGTTTTTCATTAAAATATGTTATTTACATTAACGTATAGTGAGTCTATCATTATTTTAAAATGAACTAATCAATAGTTTAACAGTTTTTCACTTTTAACTTTTTTTTTGGTTGTTGTCATTGAGTCAGGGTCTCACTCCATCATCCAGGCTGGAGTGCAGTGTCATAATCATGGCTCACGGCAGCTTCAGTCTCCCGGGTTCAGACAATCATTTCACCTCAGCCTCCCAAGTTGCTGGGACTACAGATGTGCCACTAATTTTTTCACTTTTTTGTAGCAATGAGGTCTTGCTATATTGCCTAGCCTGGTCTTGAACCCCTGGGCTCAAGTGCTCCTCTTGTCTCAGTCTCTCAAGTGCTGAGATTACAAGCATGAGCCTCCATGCCAGGCTTAGTTTTAACTTCTGATACATTAAATAGCTACGGATATAACTCCAATAAAGAAAAGCCTTTTGGATAAGCTCTGCTATTATCCTTGTTTTACAGATAAGGAAGCAAAAGCTGGGCAAGAGCTTAAGAAACTCCAAGTTTTCATGATCCTAGATGATAGAGACCAAATGGGAACTCAAGGCTCTTTGCTTCCAGAATCTGAGATTTGACTTCTATTTAATATTAAAATTTAAGTTTTCCTGTTCATAGCTGAAAATGCTGAAACCCAGAGAGTTTATGTGATTTGCCTAAGCTCAAATAGTCAGTGACTGAGCAGGTTACTTCCCACTGTAACCAATGGCCATCTTACCTCTCATTGTCCATTCACAGTATGCTATGAAGCTGGCTCTTGGTGGGGAAAAGGCTTCATTTATAATATTTGCCAACTTCTGTAGCATAAATACCCCTGCCACGGATGATTTCAAGCTACAACTTGATACCAGTTGAAAAAAATGAGAACAATTGGCTTCTGTGAATGGTAAGAGCTGGTGCCGGTATGCCACTGCCTCCACCCCATCTCCCATATAATTTTGTTTTTTGTCTTCAAGATAAATTCCAAGGCACTTGAATGAAATCATGATATAGTGGACAATTCCCTGATCTTGGACTCAAAAGGTCTGGGTTGAACTCCCAGCTCTGCTACTTACCAGCAGAGTAACCTTGGTCACGTGACTTCATCGCTTAGAAACTCAGTTTATTTTTGTAAATCACGGACAATAATATCTGTCCTGCCTATTTCACTGTTTTTGCTAGTGTGTGTACATAAAGTTTGTGTGTGGCGGGGTGCACATGCATGTGCATTGAAATCATTCATTTTTATAAAATCACTTTGTGAAGTGTCAAATGTTATAAAAGTGTGAGACATAGTGACTGGACTGATCAGTTCCTTGTTGGATATGCCCAGCTTAGAGGCCTCCTCTAGAATATCTTCCCTAGGTTTTTAACCCTTGGTCAGAATTTTCTTTTTACACTCCGAGAATACTTTGTGTGTGCTGTGTTTCACCACCTAGGCATCATCTCATAATTGTTCTTAAGCCTGTTACCAAAGCAATAGAATGTTACGATTACATTATTGGAATTGCTGGGTGCTGTAGCTCACACTTGTAATTCCAGCACTTTGGGAGGTGGAGGCGAGAGGATTGCCTGAGCCTAGGGTTTCAAGACCAGCCTGGGAACTTGACAAGATCTTGTCTCTACAATAAATCAAAAAAAATCAGCTGGGTGTGGTGGCACGCACCTGTAGTTCCAGCTACTTTGAAGACTGGCTTCTTTTACTTAAGGTAATGCTTTTACTTAATGTAATACTTTTACTTAGTGTAATGCTTTGAAGTTCATTCATGTTATTCAATGTATCCATAGTTCACTGCTTTTTATTACTGAGTAATATTTCATTGTATGGATATACCACAATTTGCTATTCATTTTCTTATATGATAAACGCTTGAGTGTTTCTAGTTTTGGCCATTATTCACTTAACAGTTGTTTCACAGAGCAGTTTTTAATTTTAATCGAGTCCAACTTGCCAATTTTTTCTCTCATGAATCATACTTTCAGTGTTGTATCTAAAAAAGTTGTCACCAAATCCAAAGTCATCTAGATTTTCTCCTGCTATCTTTCAAAACCTTTATGGTTTTGCATTTTATCTTAGGTCTATGGTCCATTTTGAATTAATTTTTGTTAAACGTGTAAGATTTATGTCTAGATTCATTTCTTTGCATGTGGATGTCCAATAGCTTCAGCACCATTTGTTGAAATTACTATCCTTACTTCACTATCAACATTTATTTTTGAACTTTCTCTTATGTGTTCCAGATGTCTAGACTTATAGTACTACCACATTGTCTGATTACTGTAGCTTTATTTTATTTTTCTGAATAGGTGTCTTACTCTGTCACCCAGGCTGGAGTGTAGTGGTACGATCATGACTTACGGCAGCCTTGACATCCTGGGCTCCAGCAATCCTCCCACCTCAGTCTCCTGAGTAGCTGGGACTACAGAGACATACTACAACACATAGCTATTTTTTAATTTTTTGTAGAGGAGATCTTGCTATGTTGACTAGACTGGTCTCAAACTCCTGGGTTCAAGCAATCTTTCCTTCTCAGCTTCCCAGAGTTCTAGGATTACAGATGTGAGCCACCATGCCTGGACTTTATAGCTTTATAGTATCAGAGGATATAAGTCCTCAAACATTGTTTTTCTTTTTAAAAATTATTTTGGTCATCTATAAATTTTAGAATCAGTCTGTTACTTTCTACAAAAATCTGGAATTTTGAATGAGATTGGGTTGAAATATCAGTTTTGAGAAGAATTGACACCTTAACAATATTGTCTTCCAAATCTAGAAACATGATATCTGTTTTTTTTTACATTTTCTGTAACTTTACTCAACAATACTCTGTAATTTTTGGTGAACAAATTTTGCTTATTTTGCTAGATTTATCCCTAAGAAATTTGTGCTTTTTAGTCCATTATAAATGGTATTGCTTTTTAAATTTTCCAATTGTTTGCTGCTAGTATACGGGAAGTTAATAGATCTGTATTGAACTTGTATCCCACAACCTTACTAAACTCACACGTTAATTCTGGTAGCTTTTATATAGATTTTCTAGGTTTTTAAAATGCATACTACAACGTCATCTATGAATAAAGGCAGTTTTGTTTTTTTCTTTTCAGTCAATATGCATTTTTTTAAGTTTCTTGCCTCACTGTATCATGTAGAACCTCCTGGAAAACACCCATTAAAAATGGTGAAAACGAACATCTTTACTTTGTTCTTGATTTCACAGGAAAACATTCAGTATTTTACCATTAGATATGATATACGATGCTTACCTTAAGGTTTTTTTTTTTTAATAGATGTTCTTTATTAGGTTGAGCAACTTTCCTTCTCTTTCTAGTTTTCTGAGAGTTTTGTTTTGTTTCATTTGAGTCAAGGCCTCACTTGGTTGCCCAGGCTCGAGTGCAGTGGCACAATTGCAGCTCACTGCAGCCTCAACCTCCTGGGCTCAGGTGATTCTTCTACCTCAGCCTCCTGAGTAGCTGGGACCACAGGTGTGGGCCACCATGCCCAGCTAATTTTTAAATTTTTAAATAAAGACTGGGGTCTCACTACGTTACCTAGGCTGGTCTTGAGATTTGGACCTGGGCTCAAGCAATCCTCCTGCCTCAGCCTCCCAAAGTGCTAGGATTAGAGGTCTGAGCCCAGCCCTATCATGAAAGAGTTTTAAATTTTATCAAATATTTTGTGTTTATGAGATAATATAATATGGTTTTTCTGTCTTCTAATATGGTGAATTTTATTTGTTAATATTTGAATATTAAATCAACCCACTTAGTCATGATGTATTATTCTTTTTATATTACTCAATTCAATTTGCAAGAAAAAATATTTTATAATTTTCTTTTTTATCTTTTTCTGGTTTTGGAGTCAAAGTGGTGTTGACCTCATAAGATGATTTGAGAATGTTTCCTCCTTTTCTATTTTATGAAGTAGTTTGTATAGAATTAGTATTATTTCTTCCTTAAATGTTTGGTAGAACTCGTCAGTGAAACTCTCCAGGCCTGGAGTTTTCTTTGTGGGGAGGTTTTTATCTAAAACTATTTCTCTAATTGATGTGCTATTCAGGTTTTCTATATCTTCCTGAAGAGACTTGGTAGTTTTGTGTCTTTAATTTGTCATTTCATCTCAGTTGATGAATTTGTTACTATAAAATTGATCATGATATTTCTTTTTTACTTTAGTCTCTTCTAACTTTTTTTGATCAATTTGATTAGAGATTTCTCAACTTTATTACTCTTCCAAGAACCAGGTTTTGGCTTTTGTGATTTCTATTGTTATTCTAATTTCTATTTCACTGATTTCTGCTCTGATCTCATTTTCTTTCTTCACCTTCCTTTTAGTTTAATTTCCTTTTCTTTTTATTGTCTTTTTTTATTAAAGGAAGAAACTTAGATTATTAAACTGACAGCCTCCCTCCCCTCCAGTGTAGGTATTTGATGCCATCACCTTACTTTTAAACATTGCTTTAGATTCATTCACAATTTTCGATGTTATGTTTTCATTTGCACTAAATTCAAAATGTTTTTTTACTTCCTTTGTGAGTTCTCCTTTGATGCATTTATTATTTAGAAGTGTGTTGTTCAAATTTCAATTAGTTGAGATTCTAGATTTTTTGGTTTGCCATTGATCTCTACTTTAAATTCATTTTCATCAGAGACCATCTTTGTAAGATTTTAATCTTATTACATTTAATGGCATACTATATGACTTATTTTAACAAATGTTCCAAGTGCACTTGAAAAAACATGTTTATTCTGTTATTGGGTAGAGTGTCCCATTAGTGTTAATTAGGGAAGTTGTCTGAGTGTGGTTCAAGTTGACCATATCCTTACTGTGGTTTTCTGTTTACTTATTCTATCAATTATTGTGAGAGGAATACTGAAGGCTCCAATAAAAATTATAAATGTGTCTATTTCTCCTTTTAGTACTATCAGTCTTTGTTTCATGTATTTTGAATTTCCATTTTAACTTGCATATACGTTTAGGTTTGTTATGCTTTCTGGATGAATTGATCCCTTTACGTATAAAACATTCATCTTCATCCCTTGTTTACACATTGTTTTGAAGTTTGTGACGTCTTTTAGAGCCATGTTATGAAGTTATCTGATGTTAAAACAGCCATTTCAGTTTTATTTTGTTTAGAGTTTGTGTGGTATCTCACTCCTCCCTTTACTTTTTAAGTTATTTGTATTTTTATATTTAATGTGGCTTTTTGTAAACAGCATATCTTTGAGCCATAATTTCATAATCACTGCTCTTTAGAGTGCTTAGACCATTTGTATTTATATTTACATGGCTGGATAGAAAATGACTATCTTGTTGTTTTCTATTTGTCCCACCTGTTCATTATTCTCATTCCCTCCTTTTATTCTTTCCTCAACTGAGTGATGGCTGAACTGGATTTGCTCTTTGCTCTGTAGCCTAGAAACTATCTTTAGGTGGTACGCTGCGGGGATCACAGGATGTGTCTCATTTCTTTTATGTTAATCAGGGATCACAGTTTTTCTCTGTCTGAAAAAGCTTTACAGTCTATTTTGCATGGATTTCTTTCTTTCTTTTCTTTTCTTTTTTTTTTTTTTTTTGAGTTGGAACCTCACTCCGTTGCCCAGACTGGAGTGCAGTGGCCACGGCCACCGCAGCTCGACCTGCTGGGCTCCGGCCATCCTTCCACCTCAGCCTTCCGAGTAGCTGGAACTACAGGCGCGTGCTACCACGCCCGGCTGATTTTTGATTTATTGCAGAGTTGAGGTCTCGCCAAGTTGGCCGGGCGGGTCTCTAACCCGCGGGGTCAGCCAATTCACTCACCTCGGTCTCCCAAAGCGCAGGATTACAGGCTGAGCCATTGAGCCCAGCCTGCATGGATTTCTAATTGTTTATGGAGGAAAGGCAATTCCCACGGCAGTTAATTTTTTAATAGGCAAAAACAGAAATCTGTCAATGAATATAATTTATAGTAAATGATAGACATTTTCTGAGTAAAACATTCTCCTTTCCTAGGTAATTAATCAAAAGGTTTTGATTTTTCCATTTTAAGTGTCACAAAGCCTCTTTAAAACAAACTGAAAATCTTCAATTTCCAACATGTTTGGACTAACTGGAAGAACAGCAATGTTTTATTTTTCTTACATAGTGTCACTTTTTGCTATACAAATCATGTTTTAAAAATCGGTCCTGGACAGTCATGGTGGCTCATGCCTATAATCTCTGCATTTTGGGAGGCCGAGGCAAGAGATTGCTTGAGGCCAGGAGTTTGAGACCAGTGTGGGTGACACTGTGAGACCTCGTCTCTATAAAACATAAAAAATCAACCAGATGCAGTGGCACATGCCTGTAATCCCAGCTACTCAGGAGGCCGAGGCAGGAGAATCACTTCAGCCCAGGAGTTGGAGGCTGCAGTGAGATAGGATCACGCCACTTCACTCCAGCCTAAGCAACAGAGCAAGATCCTGTCTCAAAAAAAGTAAAAGTAAGGTAACTCCTTCGGGTCCCCTTCCACTGTGGGAGCTTTTCTGTCCTCTCAATAAATCCTGCTTTCAAAAAAAAAAAAAAAAATCAGATCTTACACATACAAAATATTTTAAGGAAATATATAGTATTGAGATACTTAAGATTCTCTTTGCTAGAAAATGCACTATTTTTTGTTCATTTAACCTTCACTAAAATAATTTTTTTTCTTCTAAAGTTACCAGTTGGGTTTTAATAATTGTATAAGTAACAGTTTACATGGCATTCTGGGTATTTCAAAAATAATAAAGCGTCAGTGGTTTTATCAAGTTTTTATCAGGTTCAAAACTCAGTGCATAAGGAGAATAAGAAATACTTATATGTCGTTGGTATTAGCAGGTGTGTTTCCCAACTGCATAGAGAACATTCAGCACCTCTGAGAAATCAAATTCTATTCTCTTACAGTTCTCCTTAAACAGATTACAGACACATGTGATTTTCCTCTTTTGAATTCCTCTACTTCTTTGTAATAAATTGAGTTTCTGTGTTTTGTAGCTCTTTTGAAGACTAACTCAAAGGGAGGAGATTTGAGGAATTAGAAATATATTAAATTAACTGTGTTCAAATATTTCCTTCTGCTTATATGTTAAGGACTTTGCAAAAATAATTACTTTCATTCTCATTTGCCAGAAGGAAAAACTTTTTCTTACATATTTTAGTATCCCTGAATAGAATTAAGCTTCTCTAAAATACCTATCATGTATTAGTATCACATTATCTTTACCTTTAAAGATATTTGGAAATATCATTACCCAGTAAATTCTCTATTATGTTCTGTTTTAGTAATCTGATAGTTAAACATACTATAAGCAATAGGAATTATGACCAGGATTATGAAATTGAAAAGTGCCTCTAGGAAGGGCAGTAAGATTTTTTAAAAATTCTGTAATGGGCCACCATTCTTACATCTGAAGAAAAAGTTTGAATTCTGCTGGTTGTCATCATGTTTTGGGCTATTGAAATACTCATACCTTTCTGGTCCCATTTTTCTTCTTAATTATAAAAACAACGTAATTGAACATGTATGCAAAGGACCACACTTTAAAAATCCTTAGCTTTTTATTTTCATTTTGTTTGTATTATATTTATGCTATGTGAAAATGCTGCATTCCAGGGTTTGTATATTAGTTAGGGGAATAATTGCAAGTTTTCCCCTTTGGATAATTGTATTTAATGATAAAAAGAAAATCATGATGTCATGATGCCTGTGGACCTCTGGTGTTCTTTGTTATCAATTTAAAAATAAACTAGATTTTTCTACTTCCCCAGTTCCTTGAAGATTTATTTTGGAAAACAACCTGAATTTTTTACCTTCATCTAAAAAATGTGGCATTGTTTACAAGATGAATATTAAGATAATACAGTTAGAATGAAAAGTGCTTTCCTTTGGGGTTTTTTGAGAAAGAGAATAAGGCAGACAGACACCTTGGGAAATATCATGGAACGTGTTATCTACAAAGCTGATTTTATATGAATGTATTCTGCTAATCAAGTTTATTTTCTCTATTGATGGAAGTTAATGTTAATCCTTTAATTTGCAAATACTATAGTTCTAAAAATTGCATTTCCAAGTTGATCACTGATGGTTATGCTACATGGTGTCATTATAAACTCACTGCTGAACAGATTATTTACACTTGCTCTAGAAGATGAAATTATCTCCAACATATCTTTCTTGCAAAATTAGTAGAAATGCTGGTCGCTGTTAAATCTGATCAGCTGGTATCACAGCAGGGTACTTGCAAAAAAACTACTTAATATCTCTTTGTTTACAGTCTTCACTGAGGTGAATATATTTAATGTGATTATTCACCTGCTAACCAGCTACTGATGTTAACTATTTCTACATAAAAGAAATTCCATTTTTAGCTAAACCTATGCCATACCAAAATGCTTTATTTCTCTTAAAAATTCTATTTTGTGTTTATATCAAGGAAAATAGTTTAGTGAAGAAGTCAAATGCTGATTAGGCCAATAGGTTTTTGTTTCGTTTTGTTTTGTTTTTGAGTTGGAGTCTCACTTCTGTTTCCCAGGCCAGAGTGCAGTGGCACAGTGACTCAGGCGATCCTTCTGCCTCAGTCTTCCAAGTAGCCTGAACTACAGGCACACACTACCATGCCCGGCTAATTTTTGATTTATTGTAGAGAGAGATGAGGTCTCGCCAACTTGCCTGGGCTGGTCTTCAAACCCACGGGCACAGGCAATCCACTCGCCTCGGCTTCCCAAAGTGCTGGGATTACAGGCTGAGCCACCGAGCCTGACCCATAGGTGTTATTATATGGAGGAAATATGATAATACTTGCATCTTCAGAGACAGTGGCATTGTAGCAAATTAAGAATCTGGGCTGGGCTCGGTGGCTAAGCCTATAATCCTGCGCCTTTGGGAGGCTGAGGTGAGTGGATTGCCTGAGCCCGCGGGTTCGAGACCCGCCTGGGCAGCAAGACCTCATCTCTACAATAAATCAAAAAATCAGCCGGGCGTGG
>NW_007110807.1:469825-490892 GCF_000164805.1 Carlito syrichta
GACAGAGTGAGACTCCAACTCAAAAAAAAAAAAAAATGAATTTGGATATCTTGTTCAGCCATCCCTCTGTAAAGCAATTTGGGGACAATTCACTTGATGGGTGCTTAAATTTCCCTTTTTAAACAGCAATGAAACCTTAGTGGGACTACTGTGAATTTAGTGAAATACATTGGAGCAAACCGATGAAAACAGCAACTAAACTATAAACTTCTATTCTGTTCTTGGTATAGAAAGAAATTACTCCAAACCCAGAAATGGGCAACAGTAGACATAATGCCCATAGTGTCGTTGATTTCCAGTGTAGCCACGCGAGGATATATGAGTAGAATTTGAATCTAAGTCTCTTCAGTTGGGTCAAAACTTTAGGTTTTTAGTTATATTTATGGAGTAGTCCCACTAAGGTTTCATTCCCAAAACACCTCCCAGAATGAATGTATTTTATGTCTTGAATCATCAGGTGGGTCTTAAAACTGCTCTCCCTTCTACATAAGTATTTCTATGGAGCTGTTTGGCTAATAAGCTTACTTGGTCATCCAGGAAACCTTTAATTCAAGCCCTATTAATTTTTCTCGTCTCTGATTATGAATTTAAATTGGAAAATAATCTTTTCAAAAATACATTGTTCCCCAGGCATCCTTCTAAGGAGCAGAATGTAGCTGGATTGGCTATCATTTGGGGGTTTGGAAAAGCAGCCTAATGATATTCATATTAGGAATTATAAATTCAGAGAGTTATAACTTCTCTCTCCAATACATTATTAGGCTGATCCTCGGCTCAACTTCTATTTTGATAGAAGGACTAGCACTGTTTTCTTCCCTTTATTTGAGTTATCAGATACTCTTAAGGAGATCAACTCTGTTATATAATAATTTTGTAGTTGTTGCAGATTAGAAGCAGTGTATGCTTTTGTTCGTGACAAATTTCTATACCCAGCACAATTTCCAAAGCATAGTAAATGTTCAACAAACATCTGTTGAGTAAACAAGGATCTTTGTCCTTTTGCTGCCATGTTCTTATTATACCTGCATAACCAGGGGTTTCAGATGCCATGCTGTTGTGCCCCACGTTCTACTCTGAAAAATAACATTAAAGTTTCAACCAGAAAGAAGGGATCGCTCTTCTTAAGTGAGAGAGAATTGGCTTAGTACAAGTAATTAGTCACATAGGTGCCAGAATAACTGAGACAATAAAAAGAAGATGAGGGTCCTCTGCAATCCAGAGGTTAGCAGCAGCAGGAAGTTACAGCCCTACACTGGAGGGACAAAGGAAGAAGTGGTTTTACTACAACTCAGAAGCTGGGAGTGCCTGATGAGAGCTGAACTCAAGAGGACCTTTCTAATAGACACTACTGCCAAGGAGGTGACACAAAACAGTGGTGCCAAGTAGGCACCAGAGGTGGGGAACATGGAGAGACATGGCTTCTCTCTTCCTTCTGCCCTCTATCTCTCATTAGTTAAACCCTGCAAATTGCCCGCTGACATTGGGGCATAGAGGAGGCAGCATGCACTCCTCTCCCTCTCCCCAGACAGAACAGAGCAGAGAAGGATAATGAATGACTCTAAGAGCAACCCGGCCACAGTCTGATCCACTAATGAAGGAAAATGCTTTGGAATAATGCCAACTTGGTCCCTCCCAGTCAGTTACTCTGCCTTGCAACCCTTACCCCAGTGTGGTCTCACCATTGACATTTCACCAGCATCCTTTGATCCTAAGAAACTCCTTCATGGGACCCCCGGCAACCCAATATCAGGCATATTTCTTTGGCTTCTTTCTGGTCTGTAATTTACATGCTGCCTGCCCAGCAAGCGGAGATGAATCCAGCCCCATGGACTTTGCTCTAGAGCTCATCTAACAGCCTTGCAGCTGGTGTTATACCAGGAGCCAGTGGGTGATCCTCCTGAGTTCCGGGTAGAAAGGGCAATGGGGGATCTCAGTGACCCAGGCCAGGTGGTGTGACTAGGGTGGCCTCTGCATCACCACACTTCTAGGCTTATGCTTTTTTTTTTCTTTCTTTTTTTGAGTCAGGGTTTACTCTGTCACTCAGACTACAGTGGCACAGTCACGGCTCACCACAGCTTCAAACTCTTGGGCTCAAGTTTTCCTCATGCCTCGGCCTCCCAAAGTGCTAGGATTATAGGCATGAGCCACCACACCTAACCATAGGCTTATGTTTTTTAATGAAGATTTTTTTCCTTGGAAATTATTGGTTCTTCATATTTTATGAATCATCAGTGAGAGTTTAATTTGCATTACAAAATAAAGGCAAACTACAAATTAAGATATGCTATTATTATTCAGATATTTTTTCACTAGGCATCTGCTTTGATTTCAGCCACTGTCCCGTGTAGTTAAGGCAAGGTTTCTCACCCTCAGCACTACTGGCATTTGGGGCTGGACAGTTCTTTGTTGTGGTCAGTCCTGTGCATTATAGAATGTCCAGTAGCATCTCTGACCTCTCTCCACTGGATGCCAGTGGTACATGCCTACCCCCAGTTGTGACAACCAAAACTGTCTCCAGTCTTTGCCAAGTGTCTCCTGGGAGGTAAAAATCACCCTGGGTTGAGAACCACTATGTCAAGAGGAGTATAATTATTGAGATCTGCATTTTACAGTTGGAAAGAAAAATGAAGACCAGAGATGTTAAAGGAGCAAGCAAGAGGCTCCTTAGACACCATCTTACATTTTAAGTTTTTACATAACCTATACATCAAATGTCAGTGAGAAATTTTGGGGATGAAAAATTTGCTGGGCTGAGGCAAAATTAAAACTGGAACCCAAAATGCAAGAAGAAAAGGCACTACTTACTATTTCAAAATTTATTTTTAAACCCTAGAAATCAAAATGAGACTCTTGGTTTTTATAACTGAAAGGTTGTGGAATGTTGTCCTAATAGTTGTAGTTTGTTAAGAAATTGAGTATTGGTTGGGCGCGGTGGCTCAGTCTGTAATCCCAGCACTTTCAGAGGCCGAGGCGAGAGGATTGCCTGAGCCCAAGGATTCAAGACCAGCCTGGGCAACTTGGTGAGACCTTGTCTTACAGTAAATCACAAAAACTAGCCGGGCATGGTGTCATGCGTCTGGAGTTCCAGCTACTAGGAAGGCTGAGGCAGAAGGATCGCCTAAGCCCAGCAGGCTGAGGCTGCAGTGGCCGTGAGCATGCCACTACACTCCAGCCTGGGTGACAAGGGTGAGAGACCAACTCAAAAAAAAAAAAATAGTTGAGTGTCAGGACTATTAGGGACAGGCTTGAAATGTGCTTAGCAGGAGAAATAGCACTAGTGGCTTTCCATCTGGCTTTGAGTTAATGACTACATTATTATTTTTTTCCTACAGTGTAAATCTTTGGTTTCTTCAAGATAAAAGTACCTCCGTTTTCCTTATCACATCTGTGTGCTCACCAATGTGCATATTTTCTTCTTTGTCAGCAGTTGGCTACAAGATGAAGTTTAGATAAATGGTCGTCAGCTTATCTTGCAGTTGTTTTATGATGTGGTTTGGATGAAGGAGTTACAGCAGATACTTCCAATGAGAAGAGGCCTGTACACTGTATAGTTCATTGAACCCATATGGATCTGAACAGCTGGAAGGATGGATTTGCTACCTGAGGCCAGCAATTGTGTCTCCAACCGTGACTCCCACTTGCTGACCTTCATATAATGCACTGTAGTTGAGAGAATGTTGATCACTCCTTTCCATTTTGTGATGGATGGTGCTATTTAAAATGGATGGTCTTGTAAACCGTTGGTGAGTTTCCATGTCTCACAGATGCGAGTGAGGCAGAGAGTCAATAAATAATGCCATGTTCTAAGGAAACACTTACTGCTCTTCACCCTGTGAGCTAAATGGTTCTGTCAACAAGCAGGTGTGAAGTTAGTGTAGATTTAGAGTGATAAGGCTTCTAGAAAAAAGCTGTTTCGGCCTGGTACCGTTATAAGCAAATATGCTTCCTTCTGGACCTGCATTTTACAATTGCTGCATGTGTGTTGCTTGATTCTAGGCTGGCTCTTGAAAGACCTATAACACCTAGATGCTAGTCTATGGCTAGCAGAGAGAGATGATTGTAAACTAGAGCGGACAAGCTTTACTGATTTAGATACACCTGTCAGGCTGGGGCTTAGGGGCTACTTCATGAAAGGTGATTTTCTTCAGTTTGTGCAAGTGTAGGTGAGCTATCTACACAGAGTGGACTGGAAGGATGATTGGCACCATTCAACTTTTACATCATCCACATAACTCCCCTGACACTGAGCAACCCAAACAGCTTTGCAATTTCAACTGGGCCTTCCAAATAGTCATATCTCCAAGTAGTGTATAAGGCAGACAAACCAATAGGAGTGTCTTAGTCATGTCCTAGTTAAGGTACATGATGGTATCTTTATCATTATACAAGCTACTATATCTTTATCATTGGGGTATCTTTATCATTATACAAGTTAGTAAACGGGCAACACATTGCAAAACAATAAAATCGGTTAAGTATATTTCATGCTCTTAACAAGGCCAGATGTCCTAGTACTTGGCTGCATTCATTTGTTTGGGAAGAAGCAAAATGAAGCGCCAGCATAATTTGAGCATTCCATCAGGGATTCTCTAACTTGGTTTTCCCGTTGTTTCATGTGATACCTTCTCTCCTTAGGAAGACGGCATGTTTCCTGTTGGTAGGAGGCCACTTTTTCCCTGCTACTTCTGTGTTTTCCCCAGTATGTAGTATAATGCTGTGGATATGCTTAACATTCACTTAAAATGTATCATTTGTTGCTGGGTTATCCTAATACATTAGATTATTAGAGAGGCATTTGTAAAAATGGGGAAAAATGTATCACAAGTACAGTGGAGTCCTGTGAGTTGATGGCTTGGTTGGTTTCCAGCATTACATACAGTGGGGCCACTGTGGCAAATCTCTATTACTGTGTGATCATGATGCCTTTTTCTAAAAGAACATTTACTGTAAGTTCCAATATGTGTATGCATCTTAAAGAGCAATGGTAGAGGTTACTGTAGTATTAGATTTCTAGAAAAGAAAGAAAATTCAAAATGCATCAGGAGGGAAGTTAATGAAATATACTGGTAATATATTATGATCTGAACTCCTGTTGTGATATTTGGCTATTACCCACCTTCATGAAGTATGAAGACTGGAGCAGTGAAGAGCTCTGGGGAAAAAAAAAAAGGACTTTTTGGAATTTTGGAATAGTTCTGTTCCAGATGCTGGTGTGGATAGCACATGGCTTTAAAATACAAGGACAGGCCAGGTGAGTGGCTCATGCCAGTAACCCCAGCACTTTGGGAAGCTAAGATGGGAGGACTGCTTGAAGCCAGGAGTTTGAGGCCAACCTGGGCAACAGAGTGAGACCCCATCTAAAATAAACAAATAAATAAGTAAATAAAAAGAGACCGTATATCTAAATAAATAAATAAGACAAAGAAGCCTGATTTAGATAGGAATTCTCAAGTGTAGAATAAATGACTGTTGATTCAAATCTGTGGTGTACTCAATTTTATAAGTCATTAATGTATATTGATAATTTAATATTGAATTTATTTTAAGTTGCTTTGAATCTTGGGATGTTTATGTCTTTTCTGGCTTTGAAATACTCTGTTAGTCTTTCTGGTAACTTCCAAGCTTTCATACACAGGGGGATAATTTGTGTGTACTACATCTAACATTTCACTCACTATATAAGGGGGACCCCCCAAAAACCCAGAAGTTATTTATTAAAAATTGTGTATTTATTCTTACATGTTTAAACATCACCTTCGAAGTGCTCTCCATCCAATGCAATGCACCTATCGAGATTTTTTTTCCACTGCTCAAAACAATTTTTGAACTCATAAATTTTGATGCCTTTTGGTACTTCTTCCATTTCACTTTTTCCACATTGGCAACATGTTTCCCTTTGAGAAATTTTTAAATCTGGGGAACAACAACAAAAGTCGCTAGGGGTGAGATCGAGTGAATAGGGAGGGAAGGGCATGGAGGTCATGTCATTTTTTTATCAAAATCTGCTGAACACTCATGCAGGTGTATTTGTAAACCACTCACCATGAAATGGGCAAACACACTGAAAGAATCTAAAAAAAAAAAAAGATACACTGAAGTCAAATATTAGCCTCTCACAATGCTAGGGGAAGCCTGTACTATAAGGGGCCCACCTTCGAAAAAATAATTTCTTTTGTTTTTGGTAACCCCTTGTATTAGTTTCCTGTGATTGCTATAAATAATTATCACAAATGTGGGGGCTTAAAAACAATAGAAATGTATTCTCTCACAGTTTTGGAGCCCAGAAATCTGAAATAAGTATCACCAGACAGAAATCAAGGTCTCAGAGGGTTGTACCACCCTCCAGAGGTTCTAGGGGATGATGCCATATCACTTCTTCCATATTCTGGTGGCTGCTGATTCCTTGACTGGTGGCTGCCTCGCTTCACTCTTGGCTTTCATGGTCACATTCCCGTTTACTCTTCTGTCTGTCAAACCTCTCTCTGTCTCCCCCTTATAAGGACACATGCCATTGCATTTAGGGCTCAACTGAATAACCCAAAATAATCTCCCCATTTTAAGATCCTTAATTTAAGGCTGGGCTACATAGTGAGACCTAGCAGAAAATTCATAATTTAATCACATCAGCAAAGTCCTTTTTATTTTATATAAAAAAAGTCACCTGGAGGAACTCAAATCACTCTGTGAAAAAGATATCTGCCCACACATGTTTAGTGCAGCACTATTCACAATATCAAAAACATGGAACCAACCGTGCTGCCCATTGAAAGTGGACTGGATAAAAAAAATGTGGTACATATACATGATGGAACATTATGCAGCCATAAAGAAGAACAAAATTATAGACTTCACAACAACTTGGATGGACTTAGAGTCTATAATACTGAGTGATCTATCACAAAAACAGAGAGCTGAGTACCACATGTTCTCACTCAATACTATAAGAAAAGGATTGGCAATATTGGGAAACTGCCAGGGAAGGTGGAAGATGGGGACACACTTTATCAATAAGGGCACCTGATCACAAACCAGGTGAAGTGGGGACCAAAGTGAGGCCCAAACTTTACCTGTACAATGACCATTTGTATACCTAACCTTCACATCTTAAAAAAAAAAAAAAGTCATAGGTTTCCAGGGATTAGAATGTGAATATCTCTTTTGGGGGCAGCATTGTTCAGCCAATTGGAAGTATTTATTAATTGAGTATAGCACTTCAATTTAAGATCCTTTTTCTTCAGTATTCTTGTTGAGGGGAAAACAGAGAGACCATGACACCGAGGCTATCTTAGGAAGTAGAGTTTTATTAGTGCCAGCATGACTCAACAAGGCTGAGCAACCCGGAGAAAGAGGAGAAGGGTTTCATATGTTAGTTTAGGTAAGGGAGGGGGTTGGGTTGTATGGCTATACATTTTTCTTTGGAATTTGCAAAGTTGTATTTAGCAAAACCAGATTTTCAAAGAACAAATTATTTCCAGGATATACATGACAAGCAGGGGTTTTAAACTGATAACTTCACAAAGAGAGGATGGGGTGGGGTGTGTGTAAGGTTGTGAATCGGTTACTATCTTGCACTTCCAGGAAAGCAATTTGTGGCTATTTGGTTTTCTCACAAGTGGGAGCACTTGTAGGTTGATTTTTAAAAAAGAAATAATTTTAACTGTTTTAGCCCCTCTCTGCCACATTCTAGGACATTTTTTCAATTACTTTCTATTGTTCCATGTTATATTTAAGAAGTCCAATGCCATTTTAATTGTAATTCTTTAGTAAGTAATCTGTTATTCCCCTTGCTCCCAAGCATACTAGAAACTTAAAAGGATTTCTTTTTATTCTCAAATATCACAGGTGTCTCCAGGATTTGTCCATATTTTGGGTGCCCCCATAATGGCCTCCAGTATTTCTATTGGCACTTAGCATGCCCTTTCTCTCTGACTACTTAAATATTTCTTTCTTTCTTTGCTTCATGGAAAAATTGAGTATTTCTGTATTTGTTCCCCTCCATCTTCTCTGTAATCTCCTTCTAGAACTCTTATTAGAAAGATTTTGGTTTCCCATGAACTACCATCCGTGGCTCTTAATTTTCCTTAACATGTTTTATGCCTTTGTTGTTTTCATTGTGATTTGGGAAAATCTTCAGCTTAATCTAGCTTTGTGCATTGAACTTCAGTCATGCCATTTCTGATATTCAGCTCTTCTGTTTGGATTTTATTTTCATTCTCATATTTTTAGTTTCTAGAAACTTTGGGTGCTTCTTTTCAAGAGTAGCCTGTTCCAGTTTTATGGCTCTGATGTCTTAAATCTTTCTGACATTGCTAACTATGCTTTTCAAACTTTTCTTCTTCTTTTTTTTACTTTAATCTGTTTCCTCTTCTTGAAGTTTTGTACACAGATAAGTAGGGTTCATTTTGCACAGTATTAAGCCATATGAACAGAATCTCTCTGTGACTCCCAAGTTTAACGGCACTAATCTTAGCCCTGAGGGCATCATGTTCAGCTTCAGATGAATGCAATTGTCCATTTGTTCCACAATACAATGACTCTAAGATTACTCATTATTATTTTTTTAAACAGAAAGAGTGCATTGAAATGGGCAAGTTCCACCTTACTGAGAACTTTCTGAAGACTGATAATCATATTTTAGCCAATGCTATATTGACAACACTTAGCAGAGTTCTAAACCATGATTGTTGCTTAACCCATATTTACTGAATCAAAGAATGAACAAATGCATGGAATTCCATATTTGGCATAGACTATCACTTGATTTATATTGAAGTAGATTCTAAAGAAAATTAGCTTCTTTGGGAGAAGAACATTTTAGTCCATTCTTTATCACGTTTTGCCTCATATTTAGCTGAACTGAAGTGAGTGGACACACCTTACTGAGCAGCTTCCCGGGTTATTGAAAAAGGCCAGTGTCAGCAGGAGAGCACTTTTTCTGTCCACCTGTTGTCCTAGAGATAAGCGGGAGGATGGGAGTACAGTTGGCTTTACTGTTGCTCATGTTTCATGCTTTTGTTGGAGTTGATCCTTTTTCCACAAGGACTCCCCACCCCCACCCTGCCCCACCAAGTCTTCCCTGACTACTTCAGACCATACTGATCTCTCCATTTTGAAATATTATAGGAATCCTTATGTATATCACAACATTTATTCCTTCAGTTTCACTGAACAAATGTTCATTTCCTCTGTGCTTGGCCCTGACCTAGGTGACACAAAGATGAACTTAGTATGGAATAAATAGCGGTACTGCAAACCAAGCCAGGATGGATATCACAGGACTGGTGAAACAATGAACATGGAAAGTTTAAGGTGAGGAGAAATTCTCTCTTCCTACTGTAACTTCAAAAGGTATGTGGCTTTGAGCATAGACTTGGAGGATGGACAGGATTTTGTCAGGAGTTGATACCCCTGGGGGCAGAGGTGGGGGAGAGAGAAAGAAAAGATAAGAAAAAGTAGTCATCTGAACTAGATATAAGTCAAGAAAAGTGGGCATTTTCATGAAATGGAGAATTTGGTTAGTTTCTGAGCACAGGTGGTATCTGGTGCTCTGACAACAACTAAACTACTACATGGCAGCGATGACTGGAGTCAGTGTGTGGCTGGACTCTTAGGGGAAAGGCACATAAATTCTCAGGTTTATTGCAGTTCTCCCATGCTGCCTACTTTATATATCTGTGTTACTTACGTAATCTTCATGTGTAGGCGGTAGATTAAAATGAATAATTCCAGATGTGCTTGGACTGCCTTTGTGAGATTGAGAGGATCTTTTCTTCCTTATAAATATTCTATTTTTTATAATTTTATTTTTATTAATATATAATAGATGTTCATAACTTCAGGGTACATAGGATAATTTAACACATTCATATAATTTGTAAAGACCAAATCAGTGTAATTTGGATACCTAACATCTTAAATTTTTGTCTTTTCCTCATGCTACAAACATCCAAATTATTCTCTTCTAGCTATTTTGAAATACACAATAGACTATTGTAAACTTTAGTCACCCTACTAGTGTATCAAATGCTAGTTCTTATTTCTTCTATCAAACTGTATATTTGTGTCCATTCATCAACCTCTCTTGTTCCCCCGACCCCTACTCCGCTAGTAACTTCCAGCCTCTGGTAACCACCAAACTGCTCTCTATTTTCATGAGACCCACTGTTTACGCTCTTATATCTGAGTTAGAATATGCGACATTTCTCTTTCTGTGCTTGGCTTATTTCATTTACATGACCTCCAGTTCCAACCATGTTGCTGCAAATGAAAGGATTTTCTATGACTGAATAACCTTCCATGTGTATATATACTACATTTTCCTATGTTGATAGATATTTTGGTTGCTTCCACGTCTTGTTTACTGTGAACAGTACTGCAATGAACATGGGAGTACTAATATCTCTTTGAGGCTCTGATTTTAAATCTTTTAGATAAACACTCAGAAGTGGATTGCTGGATTATATGGTAGTTCTGTTTTTCATTTTTCAAGGTACCTTCATATTGCTTTTCATAGAGGTTGGACCATTTTGCACTCCACCAATGGTGTGCAAGCATTCCAATTTCTCTACACTTTTACCTCTTCCCTCCACACACACCATATGTTATTATTGTCACAATTTACATCTATTCATATTATGTATCTTTTAAGATATTTTAAAGTTATAGTTCTTTTTAAAATACTTTTGTCTTTTCACTTTTATACTAGAATTGAAAATAATTTACCCAACGACTTTACAGTAATATAGTATTCTGCATTTGCCTGAATATTTTTCTTTACCAATAAATGTTATACTTTCTTATGCTTTCATGTTACTGTCTAGCATCTTTTCATTTCAATTTGAAGAATTTCCTTTAATATTTTTTCTTTTTTTTAATTTTAAAGATATGAGGTACAATTCAGGATTAGGTATACAATTGAAATTTTTACTTGTAAAAATTGTAAAAAAAAAAACATGGGGCCTCGCCATGTTGACCAAGCTGGTCTTGAACTTCTGGTCTTAATCAATCCTCCCATCTCGGCCTTCCAAAATGCTGGGATTATAGGCATGAGCCACCACACCTGGCCCAACATTTCTTTTTTTTTGGAGCTGGAGTCTCACTCTGTCACCCAGACTGGAGTGCAGTGGCACGCTCCCGGCCATCACAGCCTCAACCTGCTGGGCTCCGGCAATCCTTCCGCCTCCTTAGCCTTCCAAGTAGCTGGAGCTACAGGCACACACTACCACACCCGGCTAATTTTTTGATTTATTGTAGAGATGAGGTCTCGCCACATTGCCCAGGAGGGTCTTGAACCTGCGGTCTTAGGCAATCCACTCGCCTCAGCCTCCCAAAGCACGGGATTACAGGCTGAGCCACTGAGCCCGGCTCCAACATTTCTTCTAAAGCAGTTTTAGTGGTGATAAACTTCCTCAGCGTTTGTTTGTCTTTATTTATCCTTCATTTTTGAAAAAAAATTTTGCCAGGTATAATATTCTGAATTGGCAGTTTCTTTTTGTTTTTTTTAGCACTTTGAATATATACTATTCAACTCCCTTCTGCCCTGCCAGGTTTCTCCTGAAAATCTGTTGATAGTCTGATAAAGGTTCTCTTGTATGTAACAAGTTATTTTTCTCTTGCTACTTTTACAATTTTCTCTTTGTCCTTGACTTTCAACCATTTAATTACAATGTGTCTCAGTGTGAGTTTCTTTAGATTTATCTTATTTAGTGTCCACTGAACTCCCTGTATTTGAACATGTTTCATTCCTCAGCTTTGAAATTTTTTCCCTCATTATTTTTTTGAATAAGTTATCTGGTTCCTTCTTTTGTCTCCTTATGAGACTCCTTTAATATGTATATTGGTCTACCTGATGGTATGCCATAAATCCTTAAGCATTTTAAACTCTTTTTTTCCTTTTTGCTTCTCTGAATTATTTCCAATGACCTGTCTTAAGTCTGATGATCTTTCTTCTGCTTTATCTATTCTGCTCTTGAACCTCTCAGTACATTTTTTATTTTGGTTATTATATTCTTAGCTTCATGATTTCTGTTGGATACTTTTGCAAAAATAATCTAGGTTTATCAGTTTTGAACTTTTCTTTAGGTGCATCCAAAAAGTCTTGTGAAAATTCTGTGTTATATTTATGAGAGAAGGAAAAAAGGAGAGGGAAATGAAAAAAACAAATTTCTTTTTCTTTTTCAAAAATTTCTCTTTTCTGTTTATTAAGATTTTTCAGTGGCGGGAAACTATGAGGGGGGAAAGGGAGGGGAAAGGAGGTGGGATTAACAATAGTCAATATCTGTCTGGGGAAAGGGGAGCACACCTCATCAACAAGGGTACTAGCACAATGAAATTTGTGTACCTAACCCTTAATTGTACCCCACAATTTTAAAATAAAAATATATAATAAATAAATAAATAAAGATTTTTCTTTGACAATTTTATTTCATGGGACTTTAGTGCAACATAGATTTTCTTTTTAAAAAATTTTAGAGTTGTGGGTGTAACTGGACAAAAGGCCAGTATAAACCGAGTATTTATTGGGAGAGAAATTCCTGAGCGAGATCCTGTGGTCCGGAAAGATGGGCCAGGGGAGTCGCACCCAAGGAGGGGCAGGCTTGGGTTTTTAAGGGTGCTGTATTTGGGTGGGTGTTGGAGGTGGCAGTGAAGCAGGGAGACAAAGCGTCGCATCGGCGTGGGCTGGAAGGTCCCTGTCTGGCCCTTCTCGGCAGCTGGTAGCAGGTTCCGGGAAGCTTCAAACGAGGTGTGTGGATGTGGGCTTGGGGTGGAGGGGCGCATAGGGGATCAGTGGGTGGACGGGCAGGTGGGGGAAGGTAGGTGCTGCTTCCCTCCGGACCTAACAGTGGGGTACATGTGAGGATTTGCTATATAAGTAAATTGCGTGCTGGTGAAGTTTGGGCTTCTTTTTTTTTCTTTTTGAGTTGGAGTCTCACTCTGTCACTCAGACTGGAGTGCAGTCGCCACTCCCGGCCACCACAGCCTCAACCTGCTGGACTCCGGCGATCCTGCCGCCTCAGCCTTCCAAGTAGCTGGAACTACAGGCGTGCGCTACCATGCCCGGCCAATTTTTGATTTATTGTAGAGATGAGGTCTCGCCAATTTGCCCGGGCGGGTCTCGAGCCCGCGGGCTCAGGCAATCCACTACCTCAGCCTCCCAAGGTGAGGGATTACAGGCTGAGCCACCGAGCCCGGCTAAAACTTTTTTTTTTTTTTGATTTGGAGTCTCACTCTGTCGCCCAGACTGGAGTGCCGTGGCCACTCCCGTCCACTGCGGCCTCGACCTGCTGGGCTCCGGCAATCCTTCCGCCTCAGCCTTCCAAGTAACTGGAACTACAGGTGCACGCCACCATGCCCGGCTAATTTTTTGATTTATTGTCGAGATGAGGTCTCACCAAGTTGCCCAGGCAGATCTCAAACCCGCGGGCTCAGGCAATCCACTCACCTCAGCCACCCATGGCGCGGGACTACAGGCTGAGCCACTGAGCCTGGCTTTTTGCCCACTTTTTAAAAGCAGTTGTTTGATTTTTTTCCTGTCAGTTAATTTGACTCCCTTGTAGATCCTGGATGTTAGAATTTTGTTAGATGCATAGCTTGCAGATATTTTTTCCCATTCTGTGGGTTGTCTCTTTGCTCTCTTGATGATTTCTTCACTGTACAAAAACTTTTTAGCTGTTAATTTTTGCTTCTGCTGCATTTGCTTTTGAGGACTTGGCCATGGATTCATTGCCTACTCTGACGTCCAGGATGCTGTTTGCTAAGTTTTCTTCTAAGATTCTTATAGTTTGAGGTTTTACATTTAAGTCCTTGATTCATTTTGAGTTAATTTACAAAAATTAACTAAAATATGGTGATAGATAGGGGTTCGGTTTCATTTTTCTGCATGTGGTTCATCATTTTCCTGGCACCATTTGCTAAATATGGTTTCCTTTCCCCAATGTTTGTTTTTGTTGGTTTTGTTGAAGATGAGTTGGTTGAATGTTCGTGCTTTTATTTCCAGATTCTCTTTCCTATTCCATTGGTCTGGGTGTCTATTTTTGTACCAGATATCATGCTGTCTTGGTTATAGTAGTTTTGTAGTAACTATTGTGGTATCGAAGTGATGCCTCCAGTTTTTTTTTTCCTGAAGATTGCCTTGGCTATTCAAGCTTTTTTGTGTGTGTCCATTTGAATTTCTTTTTTATCTTTTCTAGGTGTGTGAAAAATGATGCTGGCAATTTGATAGGGATTGTGTTGATTCTGTAGATTGCGTTGGGTAGAAGGGACATCTTGTCAGTATTGATTCTTCCAACCCATGAACATGAGATATTCTTCCATTTGTTTGTGTCTTCCTTGATTTCTTTGAACAGTGTTTTGTAGTCCTCCTTGTAAAGGTCTTTCACCTCTTTAGTTTGACAAATGCTAAGGTGTTTTATTTTTGGTGTGGCTATTGTGAATGAGACTGTGCTTTTTAATTTGGTTCTCAGCCTGCTTGTTGTCAGTTATAGAAATGCAGCTGCTTTTTGGGCATCAATTTTGTGTTCGATATTTTAAAGTTTTTTTTTTTATCTCTTTGTTGTTGAAATTCTCACTTGTTTATGCATTGTTCTCTTGACATTGGTGAGCATCTTTATGACAGATAATTATCTGTCAGGTAAAGCATATAATTCTGTTTCATTAGGGTTGGTTTCTAGAAGTTTTTCTTAAACATCTTTGCATGTTTCTTTCTTTTATGTGGCTGTCTGTGTTGGTGTTGCACATTGGTGTGCACATTGGTCTCTGTGTTGCACATTGGTGTCTGCAACTCTCTCAGTATTCTCTAACTGCCCTCATACAGGAGAAGACCCCTACAATCAGTCAGGCCAGAGATTCTGGGAGCCTCCATTAACTCTTTCCCTCCCCAGAGAGAAGCAGGCAACCGCAAAGTTTCCCCCCAGCCACCCATTTGCTCTGTGCTGAACCAGAACACAGGGGAGCTATGGCATCTACCAGTTCAAACCACCATTCCTGTTCTCCCCCAGGTGGGTATCCTGTGCTAGACTCATCAGAGTTCTAAGACTGGCAAAACAGATGCCAGTTCTTTGGGTATCCCTGGAGAAGTTGGGGTGCTGGAGCCACAGATCAACTCCCCCTCCAGGTGATAGGTGAGAGCTGGGATTTTTTTCCCACTTATTCTGTGCTGAGCAAGAAAGAGGATCTATGGTGTACCAGCTCAAGTTACCACCTTTGCTCTACCTCAAGCAGCTAGATAGTGCTGGTCCCACCAGAGCTCCAAGACTGACAAAATAGAAGCCAAGTCCTCTGGGGCACCCCTCAGAAAAACTGGGGCACTGGACAGGTGAACCATTCTTTTTCCTTCCCTGGGAGAAGCTCATAGCTAGGAGGTCTCTTTCTGATTTTAGGGCACTGTGTTGAGGTGTCCTAAGTCTCCTGACCAGTTTCCATGAGTTTGGTTTTGTATTAATCAATAGCTCAAGAGTCTTTCAATTATCTTTTGGATTTCTTATAAAGAGAATTTATCTGCAAACTGTTGCTGCATTGGTATGTTTGTCATAGGAAAAAAGGCCTTAGCTTTTTATTCTGCCATCTTACTGATGTCCCTTTGACAACTTTAAAGCTGAGTCTTATTGTTAAATTGTAAGAATTCTTTATATATTCTAGATAAAAGTTTTTGGTTTTGTTTTTGTTTTAAACCAGATGCAGTTTGTTTGTGGTTTAAAGTTAAAATTAAGTTTCAGGGTTTTTTTTGTTTTTGTTTTTACATGGAGATATCCAATTGTTCCAGCACTAATTGTTGATGAGATTACCTTTTCCACATTTAATAACCTTGGTACATTTGTTAAAAATAAATTTACCTTATATATGTAGATCTTTCTGTAAACTCTCTTCAGTTTTATTGAGCTTTATAACCATCTTATGAGAGTGCCACACTGTCTTCATTAATGTGTCTTCATAGTAAATTCTGAAATCAGATACAGTAGTCATGGGGGATATGTTCTAAGACTCCCAGTGGGTGCCTGAAATAGCAGATAATACTAAATCTTATAAACATTAAGTGTTTTATACTTACATTTCTATGTTAGTGTTTAATTTATAATTTAGCCACAGTAAGAGATTAACAGTAATAACTAATAATAAGATAAAGCAATTATGACAATATACTATAATAAACATTATGCAAGTGTGGCCTTTTTCTCTTTCACTATCTCTCAAAATACGTTATTGTATTCTACTCACCTATTTTCAGACTACAGTTGATTATGGTAATTGAAACTGAGGAAAATGAAACTAGAGATAAGGAGGGACTATTGTAGTTTAAATCCTTAATTCTTTTTTTTTTTAATTTTTTTTTTTTACAAAATTGTTTTGGCTATTCTAGCCTTTTTGAATTTCCATATGAATTTTAGAAGAAGTTTATCAATTTCTACAAATTTTCCTGCTCAGATTTAGATTGAAATTGCATTGTATCTATAGATCAATGTGGCAGGGATTGATCTCTTAACAATACTGACACTTACTATTCATGAACATGGTATATCTTCCCTTTTATTTTTATTTTTAAAATTTTTTTCATTTTTTGAGTTGGAGTCTCACTCTGTCACCCAGACTGGAGTGCAGTGGCCACCACAGCCTCGACCTGCTGGGCTCTGGTGATCCTTCCGCCTCAGCCTTCCAAGTAGCTGGAATTACAGGCATGTACTACCACATCCAGCTGATTTTTTTATTTATTGTAGAGATGAGGTTTCGCTGCCCAGGTGGGTCTCGAACCCGTGGGCTCAGGCAATCCACTCACCTCAGCCTCCCAAAGGCACGGGATTACAGGCTGAGTCACCGAGCCTGGCTTATTTAGGTCTTTTAAAGTTCCTATCAGCAATATATTTTAGTTTTCAACAAACAGAAATTTCACATGTTCTGCTAAATGTATTTCTTAAGTGTTTAATTTTTTGGTGTTAAAGTAAAAACTATTTTATAAAAATTCAATTTCCAATTGTTTGTATACAGAATATAGAAATACAATTAAACATATTGACTTTGTATCATGTGACCTTGATAAACTCAATTATTAGCTCTACTAGCACCTTGTTGATTGCAGTATTATTATGTGTCTAATGTTGTATAACAAGTACACCCAAAACTTAAATGGCTTGAAACAACATTTATTATGTCACAGTTTTTGTGGATGAAGAGTCTAGATGTGGCTCACCTGCATTCCCTGACTTAGGGTCTCTCACAAGACTAAAGTCAAGGTGTCAGCCAGGGTTGTCATCATCTCAAGACTAACGGAGAGAGTCTGCCAGCATAGTGTTGACCACAGATGGTAAGAGCAGACATCCTATGTTCTATCTGATCTTTGAGGGAAATAATTCAGTCAGTCATCATTAGTATAATGTTAACAGTAAAATTTTTTGCAGATCCCCTTTATCAGCTTAAAGTTTCATTAAACATATTGGAAAGCTAAGTATTAAGAATAATTTTTAAAAGGACATCTTTTATATGACACTAAAATAAAGATGCACAATCCCTTTTCTAAGACCCATAAGCCCTGTTATGTTCAGGAATTGAGAATTTACAAAGTTTAGAATGATAATTCAGTTCATGTAGTATTTATTGCTATTATTATTATTTTTCCATGCAAGTCAGTCAAGAGAATCCTCTGCTCTCCTTATTTGCATGTCAGTTGCTTTCTTAGTTCACGTCTATGGTTTTCTCCTTCTTGTCTCAATTGAGTCCCCCAAAAATTTTGCTGAAAGAGACAGCTTCCTGAATCTACTGATTCAGTATGATTTACTTCTTTTTAAATTCTTTGACTTTCAAGTACATGACCCACTTGTTATCTGTCCATACAAAGCCCCTTTCTTCTCCCCTTCTCCCAGCAAAATACAACTGCTGTTTGTGGTTGAGACTTGCTGCCAGATTGCTTTCCAAAATGGCCTCTCCAGGCATCATGACCACCTGTGATGCACAAGGATTCCTGAGTATTCACATCAACACTGACAATAGGCACTGGGAATAAATAACATATCATTGTTGTTTTGACTTGCATGTCCTACTATGACTTTTATTCTCTCTTTGCAGTATGATTATATTGTAAACCTAAATCTAAATAATTCTGATCATACAGTACAATGAATTTTCCTTCTGATCAGCACTACTAGGTCCAGGCATACAACAGGCTTTCAGTCTCCAGGTTCAGTGTTCTCTATACCTGATGTTTTGTTGTAGAACAATAGAGGGAGAAACTGGATTAACAAATGATTCTTCTCCTCCATATTCCAGCTCTTCTACATACACAGAAAAATTTATATTGGGTATGTCAATATGTGTCTCATGGGCTTATGCCCTCCATCTCAAGCCCACCTTTAATACAGAGATCACAGTCAGCATTGTTTTGACACCCTTGGAACATGGATCAAGAACTGTAAAGATTCTACTTCATTAGAAACAGGCAACCTTACTCTCATTGTCACAGACAGCAACTCACCTCTTGACAACTTGCCTATTATGCCAGAGAGATGCTCTTTTGGGTCCCAAAAGGAAAAATTTGGCTCCATTTAAAACTGTTTTTTAGATTATCTCTGAAAAATCTATTTCAGTAGGGTCAGTACCTGATCTTTTGTTCTCTCTCATCCTTTGTGCATTTTCTCACAGTATTTATTATTTAAAGCCTTCTTGGGAACTAGACAATATCCACAGTCAAAGGCATACTCATTTCTGAAGCAAAATATGAATGTTCACACTAAGTGGGATAAGTAGAATCTTTAATAGTCTCATGTCAGTCCAGGTCAAGTTTTCCTGCTAAACAAACTTCAATCAGATCAAGCTTTGTTGCCAAAGGAATACTGATGAAAGTATTCATAGCTTGTTCTGGATTTTGGAATTTCCTATAAGGGATTAAGAGCCTGTAATAGACAGTGATAATGAAGAGATAAGAGAGGGAAAGTCTGAATGGAGGTCAAAGTATGCTCAAAGTCTTCCCTTGGGAGAAGACTTTGGTAGCACCCAACTTGAGAGGAAGTGTGACAGAGAAGTCTCAACTGAAATGGATAGCTGCCTTACCTGATTGAAGTGGAATTATTTTACTTTTTTAAATTTGCAAAAACATATGTGAACACATTGCTAAGGTCCTTCCCAGGGCCTTGAGAGAGCTTCATACAAGTCAGAGGCCCTGAAGCTTAGACTTAATTAGCTTCATAGTGAATCTGACTCTGGATATAAGAAAACAAAATAATTAGAGTAATGGCTCAGAGCTTTTCTATCATCTCCCTCCCCCCAAAACTACCTATATCCTTCAATAAAAGTTCTTGTATTAGCTTTATATATTTGTATGAAAGCAAGACCATAGTGTGCATATGGTTGTGCACTTTGTTTTTCTCCACTCAAATAATATTGTGTATATTTTCCTCTTATTATTATTTTAATGACTGCATAAAATTTTGCTATATAAATATACCATCATTTAACCTAAATCCTATTTGATGGACATTTAGGTTGCAATACTCTGTTCTCATTAACTGTACTGTAGTGGACATTTTTGCACATATAGCTGCACACGTACATATCTCTGTAGGAGAAATACCTAGAAGAAATTGCTCTGTCAAAAAAGAATATATTTTTAAATTTTAATAGATTTCTCCAAGTTGAGCCCCCTAAAAGTTTATATTAATAGTACATAAATGTATAACTTTCCTTGCTCCTAGCCCACACTAAGTAATCTTCAAGACTGATATGGTATCTGTAATGATGCCTCATTGTTTTGATTTGTATTTCTTTCATCATTAAAGAGATTGAACAATTTATTTTTTATTAACAGCCATTTCCTCTGTAATTGTCTGTTTTCTTTTGTTTATTGCTGATACTGATATGAGATACTAATACTTTTTATTGATTTGTAAAAATCCTTGTTAATTTTTTCATTGTCTTATATTTTACAAATATTTCTCCCAGTTTGTCAGATGGAGCTTGTTTGCTTTCTGACAGAACTGGTTACAAGGTTTGACTTACCACTCTAGCTGTGTGATTCTGTGAAGCAATTTAAACCTTAGTTTCCTCATGTGCTAAAAGTAGAAAATATTAATATGATGATTAACTTTATATGTCAATTTGACTGGGTTATGAGGTACCCAAATATTTGACCAAACATTCTTATGAGTATGTCTGTGAGGGTGATTCTGAATGAGATCATCATTTGATTTGGTAGACTGAGTAAAGCAGATTGCACTCCCTAATAGGGCTAGGTCTGATCCAATCAATTGAAGAGCTGAATAGAACAAAAAGGCTGGGTAAGAGGGAATTCCTCCTGTCTGTCTGATTGAGCAGGAACATTGGTTTTTTTCCAACCTTCAGGCTTTTCTTGGATTTTGAGCTGCTGGTTTTTAGAACTGAACTTAAGCCATTGGTTCTCCTGATTCTCAGATCTTCAGAGAGCAGCTCTCCTGGGTCTCCAGCTTACTGATGACAAATCTTAAGACTTCTCAGCCTCTATAATTTTGTGAGCCAATTCCTTATAACAAATTTCTCTCTCTCTTTCTCTCTCTCTCTATATCTATACATATACTCACATGCAAATATATATTGTTGATTTGATTGGGGTTTATTTAATGGGAAAACCTGACTTGAACTGACAAGAGACTATTTTAGATCTACTTATTTATATATCTATCATATGTATACATATGTATATATAACATCTACATTTATAAATATAGATATCCTATTAGTTCTGTTTCTCTGGAGAACCCTAATACAATCAACTGTATTATACAACTACCAGGAAGAAAAGAGTCACTATACATGAAGGTTGTAGTTTAGATCCTGTAGCATAGCAATCTTTAAATAAAAATTAAGTGAAGTGAACTTGAATTATTTTTATCATTCAGAAGAAATTTTACATAGTCAAATATATAAATATTTTCCTTTATGATTTTAATAATAATGTTTTTCCTATTAATTTCCCAGTACCTCTTCTTTTCACATTTAAAAAAATTATCATTTATTATAAAGATGTGGGGTACAATTCGGGGTTAGGTATATAAACATTGATCATGTAGGTACCCTTGTTGGTGAGGTATGCCCCTCCCTCCCCTAGCAGTTT
>NW_007110807.1:490974-536970 GCF_000164805.1 Carlito syrichta
TCCCCCCCCCCCAGTTATCCACTACTACCAACCGCTTCATTTTGCATTTAAAAAGTTAAACCATCTGGAAACATATTTACATATATTTACATATGTGTAACTTGAGGTTTATTATTTTCCCCCAATGAAAAGCCAATTGTCACAATGCTATTTATTGAATAATCTCTTTTTTTCAGTGTTCTTTAAAAGTACTATTGTCAAGAAAGTCTCTTAGGTTAGGGAAAATATTTCTCTTTAAGGAATATAAGTACTGACATAGAAGCATACTCCAAATAAACTGTTTCATGTTTCTTGTGCTGACAAACCTGGGGAGAGAAAAAAAAGACACATTTCTATTTTTTTCTTGTTCATACACCTGCCCATGTAAAATGCAAGATGATAAATCTAATTGGTGTCCTAAAAGCCATTTAGTAGTTAAATATAATCCAGGCAAACATAGGCAGAGGAAAGATATTGATTTTGTGTCACACAAATGCAGGTGGAACATTTAAGCCTTAAATAATGCTCCCAGGGCACTTTTTGGTGTGATCAGGCAAGGCTGTATTTAATGATGTGAGAAAACTTGTTTCTCCCAGGTCAATGGTATGTGCTTAACCTTTAGGCCCTCGCGTGACTGGCTGTCCCACTGGTTTATGGGATGAAGGCCGACATGATTGGGGATTTAGGGCAGGGATGACTTGATCTCCCTGTCGCTCGCTCACCACTCTTACCTAGAAATGGTGAACCAATCCATCATGGTGGCTGTTGCTGCGCTTTGCTGAGGAGCCCCCACCTGCCTCTCACTTCAGACTCACCTCCTAGGGCAGAAGGAACACAGTTATCTTTGGAAAACAGGGTTTGTCACGTGACTGTGAGAAAAAAATTGTCTTATTTTAGCTTTAAACACCTTGAAAAGCCTGCATAAGGCAAACGCCAAGTCTCGGTGACTCTTTTGTGTTGATTTCACATTTGGCAAGTTTCCAAGTTGTGCATTTAGTGTTTTCCAAAGTTGTTATGAAAAATGCTCATCCTTTAAGACTGCTGGAGAGAAAAGAAGGAGGGAAGGAAAGAGGAGGGCTAGCTGAGGTGAACCACATTGGGACATAGGATACCCCCTTGGAGATGCACAGTGAGAAAATGTTTTATTTAAAACCAATGCTGTAGTTGGTTGGTTGGTTGGCTGGTTGGTTGGTTGTTTGATTGACTGAATTTATTTTTGAGTCAGAGTCTCAGTCTGTTGCTGGAGTGCAGTGGCACAATCGCATCTCACCATACCTCAAACTCCTGGACTCAGGTGATACTCCCACCTCAGCCTCCTGAGTGGCTGGGACTACAGGTACATACCACCACACCCAGCTAATTTTTTATTTTTTATATTTATTTATTTATTTATTTTTAGAAACGAGGTCTCACTATGTGGCCTAGGCTGGAGATCTTTAACATCAAGGATCCACCAAACTGAACTCTCTACATTGAAATCAAAGCAGTGTACAAAACACTTATTACCGCGAAACTGTAGAGTAATATTTCATGTGGATCTATCAGATAAAATGTAAGATGAATCAAAGTATGAATTTTTAAAATCAGGTTTGTTGAAATGTAATTTCCATGCCGTACAAGTCACCCTTTTGTGATGTCCAGTTCAATGACTTTTCATAAATGTATATAGTACTGTTATGGAATCACCCCTGAGATATAGAATATTTCCATGACTTCAGAACTGTCCCTGTGCCATTTTCTAGTCAATCATCTCTCCCAACTCCTATCCCCTGGCAATCACTGATCTGATTTTTGCCTTCATAGTTTTTGCCTTTTCAAGATCATTATATAATCAGAATCATCTAGTATATGACCTTTTGTGTCTAGCATCTTTAGTTGGCAGTATTTCTGCTATTCATCCATGTTGTTGCCTGTATCCGTGTATTCCTTTTCATTCCTGAATACTATTCCATTGCATGGATGTACTGCAATGTATTATCCATTCACCCTTTAAAAGATGTTTGAGGAGTTTTCCAGTTTGTGGCAGTTCTGATTAAAGTTGCCAAAAAACATTAGAATACAGGTTTTTTTGTGTAGATGCATGTATTTCTCTGGAATAAATGGCTAGGGGTTGAAACACTGGGTTAAATGTGTGCTGGACTTTATAAGAAACTGCCAGCCAGTGTTTCAAAGTGACTGTACTTCTGTCTTTTTAATGCTTAGCCATTCTGGTGTGTATGTGGTGATGTCTTATATTTTTAATTTGCATTTCCTAATAATTTATGTGCTTATCTGCCATCGTGGCTCTTCTTTGGTGAAAGCTATTCAAATTTTTGTCCATTTAAAAAATTGGGTCTTTTGTTTTAAATTATTGCATTGTAACAGTTGTTAAATACGTTCTGGATACAAATTCATTATCAGATATTTGTTTTGCAAATATTTTTTCCCAGTCTGTAGCTTGTCATTTCATTTTCAAAACTTAATCTTCAGAAGAACAAACTTTTTCAATTTTGATAAAGTCTAATTTATCAATTATTTTTTCATTTTATGGTTTATACTTTTTTGGGGCTATAACTAAAAAATCTTTTCCAACCTATGGCCATATATTTCTTCTAGAAGTTATATAGTTTTAGATTTCATGTTTATGTTTATGATTTATTGTAAGTTGGTTTTTATATACAATATAAAGAAAAGATCAAAGTTCATTTTTTGACATTAAATTGAATTTAATTGTTCCAGCACCATTGATTGAAAAGACCATCTTTTCTCTATTGAGCTATTTGGCACTTTTGTTGATTGTCAGTTGATCATTTTTGTGTGGACTTTTTTCTAGACTTCACATTTTATTTAATTGATCTTTGCATCTATCTTATGCCAGTACTATACTGTTTTGTTTACTGTAGCTTTAGAGTAAGTCTTGAGACCAGTTAGTACTAGTGTTCTAATCTTGTTCTTCTTTACAAAACAGTTTTACCTATTCTAAATTCTCTGCTTTTCCAAACAAGTCTTAGAATTAATTGTTTGTCAATTTCTACCAAAAACCTGTACTGATGTTTTGACTGGGATTTTGTTGATTATAAAGATCAATTTGGGGAGAACTACAGTCTTAGCAATATCACGTCTTCTAGTCTGTGACCACATGACAGCTCTCTAGTTAAGTCTTTTTTCTTTTTTCTCATGAACGTTTGGTAGTTTCCACCATTCAACTCTGAACACCTCTTTTGTTAGATTTAATCCTTAGTGCTTTATTTTTAGTGCTACTGTAAGTCAAAATACAACTGTGATATTAGGGGTGGGGGCTATTAATTTTTGTCTGATTTCTATGTGTGCTTGGTTAAATAGTGATGGAGTTTTTTTAGGTTTTAAGATTTTAAATTTCTAATTTTTGAGTGTTCATATATAGAAATATAATTGAGTTTTGAATATTGACCTGTATCTTGTGACCTTACTAAACTTACTTGTTAGTTCTAGTATTTTTTTTAGTAAGTTTCAATGCTCTTTTGAATGAATGAAATACTGCTATGTCAAAATACAACTGGGATATTACGGGTGGGGGCTAATAATTTTTGTTTGGTCTGTATGTGTGCTTGGTTAAATAGTGATGGAGATTTTTTTAGGCCTTTCAATGACCAAAAAATATTTACCACCTATTTACCAGACCTACTGTTCTGAATGGATAAAATAAATCAAATGCTGATCTTCTGTACTTTATTAGAAATTATTAGTTCTCCCAAGCTGACTAACAGGTATTTCCAGAATCGCTGGGTTAGGGGTTAAGGTAGCAGTGGCAGAAGATTGTATTCATGTATGCTTTGGTGTATATGTATAGATTTTGAAGCTGACCATAAATAAATTTCCTGAGGTAAAAGTAGGGGGTTGGCTTCTACCAAAAGGCTGCAGGGAGGGATGATGGGAACAGCATTTGGAGACCTTTTAGGAAAGATTTAAGATCCACTGGTATGTCCTGATTGTTAGTGTGGAATCATATACCTCATAACAGTGTTTCTTAAATTGAGTTCTACAATATATTAGTCTTTATTCTTCTCAGTAAAAATTCCACATTCAAATAAATATGAGAAACACTTGATGCCATATCATCCTCTTAGAGTTTTACAGTGTCCATTAGTATATGAATGGCACTAAGAAAACCTAAAGATACATGTTTACATAGCTTTGTATATCAGCATTCTCCAAACTCATTTGGCCATGAAACTCTTATTTAATATAAAACCTCCTAATATCCAAAAGTTTTTAGTTTATACACTTCACAAAACACTAAGGAAAATATTGCCATGGATAATCTTATGATCCCTTTCTCACCTTCAATATGAGAACAATACTCATATAAGGCTATTACGTTAGCACTATGCTCTGAGCCACAGAATGTGCTTCGAATTCTGGAATAAAGAGAAGTTTATGTGTTAGATGCTTTCATTTCTTTTTGTTTTGACTTAGGAATGATGAGCAAATATTCTTCCAACATATACTATTGAACTAAGCTGAGAGAATGATTCGTCTCACACACTTCAGGGTTTCTTGGCCTTTTCCAATGTTCTTCTTTGCTTGTGCTTCAAACTCCTTCTTGCTTTGCTCTGATTTATTGCATAACTGAGCCATCAAACTGTAAAAAAGGTTTTCTACAAGAGGCATTAATGCCGCCTGCTTATGTGCTTTGTGTAGTGATCAGGGTGATGGGATAACAATAAAGTAGATAGCCTTTGTCTTTCAGAGAAAAATAACTTTCTAATAATTGACAAGATACAATTAAACCAGCAATAAAATAAACAAAATCGTCATTTCTAGCACGAGGCAGCTTGTGTGGTAACTGATCATTTTTGAGATTCTACCTCGTGACAGGATTTGTGTTGATCCTTGATGCCAAGTTGTGGCTTTTAAGGAAAGTGCAGCTAGAAACCAGCTCCAAATTGCCTGCCTCTGTAATTAAAAGTATAAATGTTTCAAGTCGAATACATCCTATTAGTAAGATTTTAGGAAACAAAAATTTAATTTATTCACATTCGATATGGTCTGTAAATGCCACCATTATATGCCTTCCACTGGCCTTTGATTAGCTATGGATTAATAAAACTTTTATACCTCCTTTGTCAGCCTCATTCTGAACTCTGTTTTTGCATACTGTTACTATTAAATAAATGAATTAGTGTCCAGAAATGTGTCATGCATATTACCTAGCAGCAGGAAGCATAATACAGTGGTCAGCTTCCCAGGAGCGTTATAAATCCTAATGCGCTCGGTAACCTGCTCACGTGGACCTATTAAAGCATGATGATTTAGTGGAGCAGTATTTGTGCTTAACAATGGAATTTTAGTTAATTCAAAACAAGGTAAATCATCTCCAATTACAGTATTTGAATATTCACAGTTGCTTCACAAGAACATGTACTGTGGCTAAGTCCCCCCCTCCCCCAATTTTTTTTTCTTAAAAAGCATTGTACTCTGAGTTACTTGCCTGGAGTCATAGCGAGGGAGGTTTTGGTAGCTTATGTTAAAAGTAACCCAGTCCCAAAGAACAATGTTTATCTGGCACAGCTAGCTAACTCCCTGCCAAAGCAATTTAGGGCATCCAAAATACAGAAAGAACGGGAAGTGGGAGCAGGAGCCCCAGGATGCTAGTGCCCGCTGGAGAGCTCAGGTGAGCGCGGTAATTGCGCTAGTGTGGCTGCCGAGGGTGGTGAGGTGAGGCTGTTACGTGCCTTCCTAGAGGTAGCTGACGGCTTTTGTGTTGCTGCTGTTATCAAAGTCGTTTCAGATCCATGTCAGTAGCTTCTTGATACCGCGTCCACTGCTGCGTCCCTGTGGGTACAGCGCAGACCAGAGAGCATCCTCCAGTTTGAAGCAGGCTCTTTCATGCTCAAGGTCTCAGAGGGTCTTTCCAGGAAATAATGATGATTAGCTGTCCGGCTGGCAGCGACTGCTCTCAGCAGTGTGGGGCCTTGGCGCTGTGTGAGGATCAGCGCAGGACCTCTGCAGCAGAGGGGACCGGCCCCCTCACAGGCCAGTTCCCCATCTTTCCCAGGAGGTTGAAAGCAGAGTGGAATGAATGGGGAACAGGGGGAACTTGATTGAAGGAGTTTATTCTGAGTATGGTGGATCTGACCATTTAGGGACAATTTACAACTTTCTTGACCATCAAAACAAGTTTGAAATGAATCAAACACTTTTATTTAGTGAAAAACAAAGCCCGAGGAGAACACTTTTTTTTTTTCTTCAAAATTTGCCAGTGGACAAAGTTCACTGGGTATACAATTTTTTGCATTATCACCTTTGATTTTAGTCAGTGACAGAGTGCCTTTGCCAGCAGCAAGCCTGGATTCAAAACTTGATGCTGCCTCTTATAGGCTGTGTGCTCTTGGGTGAGTTTCATCCCCTCTCTGAACCTCAGTTTATCCAACTGGGAGGAAGTTATAGGTTTATGTACAGACCATGTTGCTCTGTGGTGATGGCATATGGATTAAGTGAAGTAGTGTATATAAGACACTCACAGGGTAGTTACTCATGTTTCTTCTGTGGATCCATTGAGTAAATGTAACCTTGGATATAGATAGTATGTACAGGCTGAGCAAGTTGCTTCTTGCTCTAATTTCCTATAACAACCATAGTTCTCTTTTGGCTTTGTTTTAGCTCTCTCTCCATCCATTCAGCTGTCCATTCATCCAATCATCCATCTCCAATTAGTAATACATATGCATGGTACACAAAAAAATTAAAATGCTACTAAACAGATAGTCTCCCTCTCTGTCCCTAGACCCCAGTTCTTCTCTCTAGAGACCACTGTTGCTAGATTCTTCTGTGTCTGTCCAGAGACATTCTGCTCACAAGCACATAGACATATCCCACAAGCAACTTAATTCTATCCACACTCTTCTGCACCTAAAAAGTTAGCAATCTTGTGAGTATTTTATATGAATACATATCATCTGTGTCCATTTTCTTAATAGCTACATAATATTATGTAGAGGGTGACTTTAATTCATTTAACCAGTCCCCTAGTGATGGGTACTTCAGTTATTTTTAATCCTTTACAGTTGCAGATAGTACTACACAGTTTCCCTCTATGTGCGTCTTTGTGCGTGTGGACAAATATGGCAGCAGGATATTCTTACAGCTACAGGATACGTTCCTAAAAATGGATTTTCTCAGGGAATATTTTTATGGAAATGGCCAAACTGCCCTCAGAAGGAATTGCATTAATGTACCTACTCTTCAATAATATGAGAACATCAATTTCTCTATACTTTTGCCATTTTGTATTGACTTTTAATTTGGAGTCTCAATCATGTTTTGAAGCTTCATATTATGTCCTGACTATGTTAACTTGCTTTGTTCCAAATTACTGACTCTATCATATTTTTCAGAAATTACAGATGCACATCATAAAATGTAGTGGTTAAATGTTAGAATAAAATAAATACAAACCAACAGAACCATACACTTTTAGAAATAAAGGAAGCTTTAGGAGGTTTGATCCAGCAGAAAAAAAGCCAACACTTCACTGCTCAAGTAACTTCTCTGAGGGGTCCATGCTTCTTAGGAGTCAGAGCCAGTCTTCTTCCCGTCACATCATGCTCTTCCCAGTATGTGAATAACCTAATGTGACATGAATCACACAGGTGATACTAGTCCAGGTCATGTGCAACAGTAGCTTTGATGAAATGGAACGAATGTTGAGTTCAAAGTCAACCAACCTGGGTTCAAATCCCAGCTCTGTCATTTGTTGGCTGTGTTTTTGGGCGAGTTCCTTAACCCCCCAGAGTCTCAGAATTCTCATCTACAAAACAGTACCTGTGAAGGAGTGCCTTAGAAAGTGTCTGGCAGGTATAAACGTTTTATTTTCTAATTGGTCATTTGCATAAATAATTAGCAGCTTTTTAATATTTCATTAGCATGATTTCCAAGCTTCTACTTTGTTTTTATTCTAAAACAATATCCTTGTTTCATCAAATACAGATTAAAAAGCAAAGGAACCTATGACAAGCCCACCATCTTTTATTGGTGGTATGAAGATGTGGCAGAACTTATACTTTATTTTCAGTAATGGCAACAACCGATTTGCTTAAGGAAGGCCAAAAGCCAGTACCTCTTGTCAACATTTCAGGGAATGAAAATCTGTAGTGAATACCGATTAGCCCATTCATTGAGGGGATGGGCTGAGATGGGGGGAGTCTCAGCTCTATCAGTTTTGACTGAGGTGATGGAGCTATTTGGATCACTTGGAAAGTGACCACAGTTCCACCAAATATTTGTCAAGAACCCATAAGGGGATGGGTGAAGCCCTTTTGGCTGGAAGAGGAATGGACAAGCCAGGGATAAGAAGAAGGGTTTCAGTGAGACCACCGTCACTCATTAGCTGGGCAATCACTCAATAAATCATATAATCTTTCAGTGTTTTAGTGTCTTCATCAAGGAAATAGAGATAAGACTCTACTCTTGTATTGACTTATTTATATCCTAGTTACTTTTTTTTTTTTTTGAGTGGGGATCTCACTATGTCACCCAGACTGGAGTGCACTGGTACAATCACAGCTCACCACAGCCTTGAACTCCTGGGGTCATGCGATCTTTCCACTTCAGCCTGCAACTGGGACTACAGGTGCGTGCCACCATGGCTCAGCTAATTTTGTAAATTTTTTTTTTGTAGAGACAAGATCTCGATATGTTGTCCAGGCTGGTCTCAGACTCCCGGGTTAAAGCAATCCTCCCTCCTTGGTCTTCCAAAGTGCTGGGATGACAAGCGTGAGCTGCTGCACCTGGCCCTAGTGACTGTCGATCAAGCAAAGTGAAACGTATGATTTATCAGTCACTCGCTCCATGCTAGGCCAGGCCACCTCAACACTTTAAAGCAGACACTATTATTATCATCATTCCTGAAATCACACTTCCTTTATTGGTAAAGAACTGGGAACCCAGAGCATAGGGAAATGATGTGCTTTACCCGAACTCACTCTGTCTGCTAGTGGCAGAGTGGGGGCTCGAACCCCAGGTCTTTTTTGCTTCAAAGACGGTGTGCTTGACTCCTCCATCCTGCCTCTGGGGACTTAGTGGGGTAGACAGCCTCACTTCCATTTCTTCATAGACGAGGCACTGAGAGACACTGGGTGGATGTTACTGATTGACTCACACCCTTGGGAGAAGATCAGATGGGAGAATGTCTGGGAAAGTACTGCGTAGACTCAACTTTGCAGAAGTGAGTTTTTGTTTTGTTTTTTTTTTGAGTTGGAGCCTCACTATGTCGCCTAGACTGGAGTGCAGTGGCATGCTCATGGCCACCACAGCCTCGACCTGCTGGGCTCAGGTGATCCTTCTGACTCAACCTCCCAAGTAGCTGGAACCACAGGCACACGCCACCACACCTGGCTAATTTTTTTATTTATTGTAGAGATGATATCTTGCCATGTTGTCCAGGCTGGTCTCGAACCCTTGGGCTCAGGCAATCCTCTCGCCTCTGCCTCCCCAACGTGCTAGGATTACAGGCGTGAACTACCACCCTGCTGAGGTGAGCTTATTATTCAGATGGTTGCAGACAAGTCTCGCGGACAGGTAGGAATACACGGCTCAGGGATGATGCTGTGGAAACAGCTGCAGAGAAACTGGGGGATTTGCCCATCAGCTGCTTTCTTTAAACAATGCCTAGTAACAATTGTGTTTTTAAACTCCCTGGGTTTTTTTTTTTTTTTTTTGACATAGTGGAAACAGCCATAAACAATTATTATGAAGATCGTCAAAGTACTATTTTATGTTTCACATTGCAAATGACAATGTGTAGAAATTCATATACATACACATATGTATACACACACTCATTTATATACATATACAGATATCTGTGTTTGTACACATACACACATTCTCCTTGGTGTTTTCTTCCTTAAGTCTTCTTATTATTCCTTAGGAAATTCTCATAATCCCCTTCACAGCCACCATAACAATTGATCATATATGTATTTATGAGATTATTTGTTTCATAACTATGTTCCTGCTGGACTGTAAGCTCCCTGAGGACAGGCATTGTGTCTGTTTTTCTCATTGCTGCATCCTCAGAAGTATAATGCCAGACACAGAGGGTTCAATAATTTGTTGATTGAATGAATGAATATTTTCTGTGTTTGTTTTTTTTTGTTTTTAAGCTGAGGTCTCACTCTGTCACTCAGACTGGAGTGTAGCGTCAGAATCATGGTTCACCACAGCCTCGATCACCCAGGCTCAGGCCATCCTTCTACCTCAGCCTCCCAAGTAGCTGGGACTACAGGTATGTGCCTCCACACCCAACTAACTTTTTGATTTTATTATAGAGACAGGTCTCATTATTTTGTCTAGGCTGGTCTCAAACTCTTAGGCTCAAGCAATCCTCCTGCCTCAGCTTTCCAAAGTGCTGAATTACAGGCATGAGCCACTGCAGCTGACCCGGTGAATGGATATTTTCTTCCTTTACTGCTTCTCTCTGGGATCAGAAGGGATTTATACCAATATGAGAAGCAGAGGAAAGAGATTTTCACCAGTTTTTTTCAGCATTTTCTTCTCAGTGGACCCCATGTATCTTCAAGAGGGAGTTGCCACCTTGTGTGATCTCTGACTGACAAATGTCCTGTGAAGGCTCCCACTTTCCCACTCACTGGTTTATACTTCAACTTAGTGCAGGGCCCACTCGAACGTCACCTTCTTGCTGCCTCAGGAACTTACCCTTCTCTTCTTGAAACTCCTGTGGAACTTATGCTCTGTCCTATTCAAATAGAGGAAATGTTTGTAAAGCCCAGCCCTTAAGATTCAGTCCCAGAGCAGTGAGTGGAATAAAGGACACAGACCCTCCAGTCTAATGTCCTTAGAAATAATACACAGTACCCAAGTGCTACTTCTTTGGTTCACTCAACAAATATTCAACACATCTTATGTGCTAGGAACTGCAATGGGACAGACTAAGTAGCAGAGCCTTGGTCAGGAAGCTCCTGTCCCGTGCTGTTGGAGCAACTGAGTAAACGCACCGTCACACGTGCTCACATGGACACTTGTGGAACCTGAACCAGACCAGAAAGACATTGCAAGTGGTTTTTTAAAGGCCATGAAATAGCTGAATGTCTTTCTTCAAAAAATGCTACCAATAATGCCATATACCTTTCTAGGCGTGACTCCAGTTGTCCTTAGGAGTATTGGCTGCCTGTATCATGGAGACATGCTGACCTTGCTTGGATTGTGTGTTTATCTCTGAAACAATCATGGTGGCTACAGACATGGGGAGCCCTGGCAGGGCAGATGCTTGCCTCCTATGCCATATCTGATCTCACACAGCTGTTGCAGACTCTTTCCGGCACCACTGTGGGCACTACAGTTTCTGCTCAGTGTTCCCTAATAGGCAGAAGGTCTCTCAGCCATGCACAGACACAATCCAAAGTGGTGTGTGTGTGTGTGTGTGTGTGTGTGTGTGTGTGTGTGTGTGTGTGTGTGTGTTGGGAGATGGGGGTTAGTACTCTGGAAGGTACCCTTCAGTCAGTGTGAATCATGTGTCTGTGGAGTGGATACAGGCTGCATCCTCTTGTCTTGGGAGGCATATTTCTGAGGCTAGCTCTGCATGGCTCTTCAGAAGGTCTGCAGTAGGGTGAGCCCAGTGGCATGTGGCAATAACTAGCACAGTAACACCTCCTTGGTTGGCTCCATTCTCTATCCAGTCTCTCCTCTCAAACAAACTATCTGCACCCCATTTTTGTTACAGGGTTTGCTTTCAGAGGAGCCCAATCTAAGACATACCTCCAAATCCTGGACTGCCCTCACAGAGGAAACTCAGTAAAAACAACCAAATGTATTGTAGTTAATTGCATCATCATCTATAATATCATATGGTTACCTGTTAAAAGTAAAACCAACTCAGCCAAATTTCCGAGCAGCTAATAGTTTTCAGGAAAACTAAGTGGACAAGATAAATGTGACTCCTGCCATCAAGGAACACACAGTCTATCAGGAAAACTGCTTTTCCTAAACCTGAGTTATAGAACAAAAACAATTGATTAAAGACCTCTGTTATTCCCCTTCTCCAACTTATGTGTAACTTTCTGTAGAAACATATAACGCAATGGGTTATGTACCTACATGGGTTGGACCTGATGAAAAATCAGTTGTGGACCTCATTCTGTCTTTGCTGAAAGCCGAGATGCTCAATGTTACAAGGGATAGAAACTCAATTCCAACTAGCTCAAGCCAAAAAGTAATGTACTAGCGGAAGTAGCTGGGAAGTCGAGAAGTGCACCCAGTTTCAGGCATGGGTGGATGCTGAGTCTCAGTGATGTTACTGGGGTTTCTGTCTTCAGTTCCCAAGTCTGATTCTTTTGGGTTGGCTTTACTCTCAGTCATGTTCTTTAACAAGAAAGGAAAAGATGGCTCCCAGTGGGTCTTGGCTTACCCAGTCCTTCTATCTCCTGACCCCAGCAAAGATGTCTTCTTTTTCTGAGCATCTGTATAAAAAGATCTCATGGAGACAATCTGGTCCTGCTTGGATTATGTGTTTATCCCAGAAATAATCATGGCAGCCAATGGAATGGGGAACCCTGGCAGGGCTGAGTCAGGCCTATCACTTGCTGGGAGGGGCAAATCCTAACCCCAATGAAACAGGGGCTCTGTTACTTGAAGCAAAGTACAAAATAGCCACAGCACACTAAAACTAAGCACAGTCTTTTCCCAAGGCTACGGCAAGAAATACTTTCCTCTTTTCTTTGGGAGTCAGACAGTGGGTGTCTCTGAGGAAAATGAGATTCTTGGGTGGAGAATAGGTGTTTGTTTATCTGGATTTACCAAAACCAAGAAGGAGGCTGTCTCCGTACTTTGTACTTTCTGGAGTTTGGGGTGTTGCTCTGGGGGCTTCTGCAGATGCCCTGGTCAGCTGGGCCCTGCATTCCCTCTGACTTGTCAGGGTAAATGAGATGTCCAGGTCTTTCCTAGTAAGGTGACCCATGACTGGAGCCCCTGGGAAAACAGAAAAGGAAACAGTGTGGTGACTTCGCCAGCAGCAAGACCATCAGTCTTGAGTGCATTTCCAAGAGTGGGGAAGGCGTCTCCTCTCTGCCACTGAGTCGGGATACAAGGGCGGCTTCCCTGCTCTGCAGGATTTTGGAAAGCAGAAAGTGAGCTGCAGGTTGGTCCTCTGCCTCAGCTGCTGGCAGGGCGGCTGACACAGCTAGTGACAATGCTGTCTGTGCGTGGCCTGTGCACCGTCATCTGATTGCTGCTGGCTAGGGAGCTTCCGAGCTGTCACCCCCAGCAATGTACTGGCTGCTTCCAGAGTCTGGTCTCCCCACTGGCCCGGCCACAGCTGTGTTGGGCTTGTTCAGCTGCATAATGGGCAGAGTGGAAGCCTCTGTCTTTGATCCTTGCCACATGACTTTAACCAAAGACTAAGGCCAGGAGCATCCATCACGCCTGGTCCTTGTCCATGTTTAGACCAAAGCCCTTTTCGTGACTGGTGGGCAGCAACATGTATCCTGCCAATCACTGATCCCTATTTGGCCTTCTTTTTTTCCAGTCCTACTCTGCACATGGCCCTCCTTGCTGTATGTGACTGCGCAGCCTCCTGGCAATGCCGGATCTTAAGGAATTACCTGTCAAGTCCTAGAGATTCAACTCCTTTTCTTTCGTCACCTTCCATTTCCCCTTAGCTTATAATTAGCCATTTTTCCTCAAAGTTTTGAAGTCTCCTTATTTGAAATTCATCAGCGAGTTAGTCCTGCGGGAGTTACTCTCAATTACAAATTGAAGACTAATTGCGCCACAATGACTGTTGCTCTAAGACGCCTCCAACTGTAATCGCTTCCTAAATTAACTCTCGTCTCTTATTTAACACTAAGTTAAGGTTTTAAAATGAGCTGTGATTTGTAGTAGGAAACACAGCAGTTGGTGAACTGTAGAGTCACACCTATAAGTATATATATATATATAATTTTAAAAATTCCACTTTCTTTTCTTTTGAATTCTGAGTAAAATGTGCTTAATGGATACAAAATTGATTTTGCTTTTCCTATAGTTTGTCACACAAAATTAATTTTTTTCCTGATTACTGCCAGTCTTTTGTTCTGAAAAATAGTTTCTGAAAGCTTAAGTCACCACCCTCTCTGCCCTTACCCACTATTTTAAAAATTGCCTTTATGTATTTTCTTAGTGTGCCTCTCTTTTCAAGGGTGGGGAAGTGGTGGGAGGGAGAGATCTGACTGCTAATCAGAGCGGGTTGCGTGAGCTCCTATATTTTGTGTTCTATCCAACCGTTGCCTCTCTGAAAATCAGGTGGCAAGCAGCAAGAGAGAGCTAATCAGAAATTAACCTAGAGAGGGGAGAGGTACCAAGGTAGTGCCCAAGAGGAGGTGAGGCCCCGGCTTAAGTCAAGAGACAATGGCAGAATGGAGGGGAGCTGATGGAGCAGATGGCATACCACAGGGTCAACCAAGGACATTATCTTTAGGGCGTGATCCTTAGGATATTACTACAAGGAATGGATCAGGTGACTTCCGCCAGTTTGACACCAACTTAAGATGAAACTTAAACTTTGATTTAAGATTTGTTATTTTCTAGCAAAACATAACTATGTGGTTTTAAGTATAAATTTAAAAGTAACTTAAAAGGTGTCTTGTGATGTTCTGTTGGCCTTAACGTAATGACGATGACATAAACAGCCATTAGTTGGCTTCCTCCAAAAGGTCAGGTGGAGGCTAAGCTCATTGGCTTTGCTGTTTCTGCCACGTGTCCTGCTTCAACCCTCTGTGGACAGCACAGGCAACGGGTCAAGACAGACTGGCCAAAAAGACAGTTACCAGATGCCAAGGAAAAACCAAAAGAAAATCAGAATAGAAGTGTAAGACCAAGCTTCTCAAGGTTTCAGACCTGTCAGTAGCTGCTTCCTAGACAAGCACCCACCCATGTCTCCCACAGATCCTCTGCTTGACCTCCTTCCCTGCCAACTCCCCGGCTGCCTCTTCCTCATGGGCCCATCTTATATTCTGCCACTGCAGAGTGACCCCCTGGGAGTCCAGCCTCCTCTTTCCTGAACTCCAAAGTCCTCACTTCAACATTTAGTCCGAATTCCTCCTCTGAGGAACTCTCTTATCCATGGGCAAGCAGAGCTCTGAAATGACTGACCAAGAATGGTCTTATGTTCCTGTCTCAGATAATGACTCTGGGGCATCTTCCTGAGAATTTTCTCTCAGATCGGATGTTCCTCCATCTCTCACTCCATTCAGAAAATTATTTCAGCGTTAGAAATGGAAGGTGATTTTCCGGAGCTTCCACCATATCCAGACCCATGCCTAGCCCTGAAATGGGCATGTTCCACAAAGAGTTGCCAAATAATACATTAGAGCTTCTCCCATCTGTCTGCTGAACATCTGTGGCAAAAGTGGCAAAAGTCCTTGCTAATTTATTACCAAAAGTAAACTACATTTTCAGATTAGAGGATAGACTGTTTGGATACTATAGAAAAGTAGAAAGAAAAGGAATATCCACTCATAGTTTCACACTTAAAGACAAATACTAGTATGCTGACTTCTGGTCATTCCTTTATAGAAGGTGCATTTTCCCCCTAATATACTAGAGGTGAAATTCCCTTAATTGCTAGAGATGTCATTTTAATTTAATATTACAATATACATATTTCCTCCTGTTAATATAAATTTGTAAATATATTTAAATGTAATGATATTATTATATTTATATAATACAATAATGAATATATTAATAACTACAATGCATAAACACAAATCTAGAAATATAAACTTGTAAATATATTTAATATGTGTGAATATATTTGAAGGATGCATGGATAGTTTACTTAACCTAAATGAGTTGAAATAAAGGAATCCATTTCTAATTTTTTATGGTTATTATGAATGCTGTAACTGACACTTCATGCATAAACATTTTTAAGCATTTTGGCTAGATTATTTACAAGGGGTTCCCAGAAGGGATAGAACCGGATCAAAGGGTCTACACCTTTTCAAGTCTTCTTGATACTTGTTGTCAGAGTCCCCTCACCTTTTTAAAGGGATGTTAAGAAAACTATTGTGTAGCAGTCACAGAGGCTCTTACTGATTCCTGGGAAAGGTTTGTCCCTCAGCTGATGGGAAACCAAATGGACACATCTTTTTATATACTAAAAAAAAAAAGGCTCACTGGTGTGTGGCCTGCATGCAGTAGGGCAGCCTACTTCCTGCCTTCCTGGAGGCACATTACGTCCGGCCCATCTGCCGAGAACATGCTGTTAGGATCACAAGGCTCCCCCAGAGCTCTATTCCAAATGCTAAAAACTATGATTTTTAAAATGTGTGTCAGTGTACACGAATGATAATTATCGTGTTAACTGTTCCAGATAACTGGAAAATCGACATATATATATGTTTTGTGTTATATATATAAAATGTAGATATATACACACACACAGACTCAGATAATACAGTGAAAATGTTTATCATAGATCTTCGGTGAAGGAGATTTAATTTCTCTCTTTTCAACACATACAATTTCCAGCCGCATTTCCCTTACGCAAGATAGGTGCTGTCACCTGCTGTTACTGCAGAAATAAAGGCTTCTCTCCCCCTTTGTAATAGAATACACTGATGAATGGAAGCATCGGAATTTGCTAACAAATTGCTATACCTGCTGCTTGGCTCTGTCTCCCCCTCCTTCTGCCTCCCAGACAGACATTTTTTTGCTTATCCACAGCCATTTGAATTCCCAGTTCAAAGAATCTTTGTTAGAGGGCCAATGTGTTCCCAAGAGCGTTGGAAACGACTATAAAAAGAGATACATATTTCATACATGCTGGCATCATGCCAGTGTGATACCGCGAGCATTGCTTTAGAGAATGCTGGCCAGCGTGCCAGCCCGACACAGCAGGCAGCGGAGGTAAACAGGACCATGCTTTAATGCATATTCACAAGGTGCCCTAATCTCCTGTGAGGTGTCCTGAGTGCCCACTGGGTAGTTTGTATCCCTGTTAAGAGCACACCGGTGGCAACTCCGAAGGAAACGAACATACTAAAATATTGTAATCAGATACCTAGGGCACTGCTTTTCTCCTAGCTCAGCGATTAGAGATTTCCCCCTGGAAATGTTATTCACATGAAAGTCTTCAAAGACAAAATAGTGTACTAGAAGAAGAAAGGTTACATGCGAATATACAGCCAGTTTAGAAATGTGTGAGTAAATGTTTCTGCATCTTTATTTGTGTGCATACACACACACCTAGACCACAAATTACCCTGTATATTCCCAAGATGTGTATTTAAGAAAAGGACAGCAAGGCTGTCCACCATCTATGCATACACACAGAGGAAATGGCTCATCCCAAGGTTAGACAGACATCTCTGAAGGCTCTTTTAGCTCAGGTCTTGATCACATGCATAAATAGACATTTCATCGAGTGGATGACTCATTCATTCATCTTGATTGATAATTAGAACCGACAAAGAACAGATCAACACAAATCACGAGGGCAAAAACGTCTGGGACTCAGTTTAATGAGAATACCCCAAAACTCTTTAGTGGTAATTGCATTGCAAGCACCAAATAGCTTTCACAGTTGTTTTTGCAAATGATACAAATTAGCACCCAAGATCTGAAAAGTGAAAACGTTGGGGAATTTAGCAGGGCCTTGGGTAGCTTGGCCAAATATAGGTATTCACCTAGATACACTCTGGCATATCATTTTGAGTTTTCTTGCAGCAAAAAAAGTGAAGACTTCGAATTCTACTGCTATTTGCACTTGAATTCCCAGGTGGGCAAGTTCATCTAGGAGGAAGTTTTCTTTTCCCCCCACAGAATCCCTTCCCAATTACACATAAATACCCTGAGAATTCTTAAATATCCAGATGCTAAAAATCTGCCATTTAGATCCTTTCCTTGCTAGGAAACGTAGATACCACACAAACAATTTGAAGGTTTCATGGATCCTAAGTTATACCTACAAAGTTCAGGAAAGCTGTAATAAGATGTAACAATTGCATATCTTGTTGGATCTAATCGTACCTTAGTGAGATAATAAGGAGAGCTTTTCAAAGCAGTCAGCTCTGGTTTTGATTTGTTTCCCTCTTTAGCCACTTCTGCCTGAGTCCATCGAGAAGTCAGGACAAGGTGCTTATTGCATAAATCCTGCAGAGGGAAATTTCAGATAAATTAAATATGCCAAGTTAGAGCAAGAAGGCTTCATGTAAAAAAAGAAAAAAGATGTCATGACGAAAAAGCAATGCCTTTCTCAGTGCCTGGAATACTCTTTCCTTTTGCCTAGCTCTCTTTCCTAAGACTTCCCTGGCAGCTACACCCCCCGAGGACTGAGGGTCCCAAATGTCACAGCACTTGTAGCACGGCTCTTCAGTAATTAGTCTGGTCTACCTTCATTTACTCCTTTCTGCCTCCTACGCTTAGAAGAAGCTTACAACATGCATGTTCATGGAGCTCCACCTTTTTGAATCACACTTTTTCATGAAGTTTTCCCTTATGGGAATGTCCCAAGGTCAATACATTTTGTGAACAGTCTCCGTAGAAAAGACAAATTGAAGGACCTCTCCAAAGTTTTGCACCCAGTAGGATGCAGTAGAACATCCAAGCATGCTACCGAGGCTGATAAAACGAAACCGGTTATACCAATAAACAAACAAACAAACAAAAATCCTGCTCTCTGTCTTTTGAATTCTCTGGCAATACTAATGGAGCAGTTTGAGATTAAACCATTTTAGGCTTCTCATCTTTTTTGTAGAAAATTAAGGGCTTGCCGAAACATAGTTAAACCCCTTTGGTGATGGTTCCAGCTACTTTGTTAGGGATAATGGGAAATGAGTAAAAATATCCACATTATATATCTGCAAAACCTTCCAGAATAAATTTCAGAGTCATTTTAGGGAAGAACAGGAATGGACTCATCATTTTGTGGGTTTTCAGTTCTTCCCCTAACCACAGTATTTTGCTTTAAGTAGAATCAAGTAAAAGTAAAAAATAATTTAGAACAATATTCAATAAGAGAAATGCTATCCAAAGGGTTAAAATGAACATTAAGTGCAGCTGGAAGTGGAAAAGTAGTCTTGGCTTTGCCTTGGACCCTTTTAAGGGGACAGATGAGACTTTGTGTTAATATGTAAGTTTCTTGCCATTTTTTTCCTTTTTCGCTAACACCGACTGAGTCCCCATGTCTAACTCCCAGTTAGTTGTCCCTGTGCTTTTTGGATCTAGCATGTGAGGCAACTTTTTAAAGCAATCATTTCAATACTGATATGAAATCCTGAATGACAGTAATGAAAGGACCTTTGAAGAACAGTTGTAAATCATGTCTCTACATGATAATGACTCAGTAGCCATCGGTCCCATCACAACTAGAGTAAGGGCAAGAAAAAATGGACAAATCTGGCTGCCCCATCTTTGTGTAACCCGAGTTAAGAACTTTCTTAAGTGGTTGAAAAAATCAAAAGGACAACATATTGTGATATAGTGAAGTTATATGAATTAGAATAAAATCCCAGTATCTCTAAATAAGGTTTTGTCAGAACACAACCACGCCCATTCGTTTCCATATTGACTATGGCTGCAGAGTTGAGAGGTTGTGACAGGGACATTATGACCTCAACACTGAAAATATTAACCATCTGACTCATCACAGAAAAAACCTGAGCTAGAAGAAAGTATTGCCATGGCGTCAGACTGATAAATGTATGCTTTACAGATAAATTTGACATTGTCTTTGGAACAAAAAAAGACCACACTCTTTTTCTAAACTGATAAACAGGTTTTGTAATGTTAATGGAAGTTAATGGGGCATATATCCATAGACTGCATCTATGGCTTTGTCCTCAGCCTCTGTTTCAGAATTCACCGTATTGTCAAAAAAAATATGTGGTCCAGTTTGGTTATTTAGTCATATCGTTGTCTTTTGCATTCTGAATAACAGTTGGATAAATTTTGTGTGTAGGGTTTTTTAAAGATAAAAAGATTGATTTTGTTCATACAATTACCAAAAATTGGCAGGTAATACAACCAGGATTTTGTTTCAAAGTTAAACAAGAATGAGTTTGCTTGTTTCACCTCTCCACTCCTTCCCAATCTGTCTCTTCTGCATCTCTAATGTTCCTTATAGCTTTCTTTTTTTTGGTACTTTCACTACAAAATAATTTATTATAACCAAGCTTCAGTGCGAGACTCCTATGTACAAGCACACGGCACTGCTGACTACTGTAACTAGGGGACCTTGCCCCCCACTTGCCTTGTAGACCACTTCTATCACATCTTTCGGGTATTGGGTCTCCTTGACCAGGGAAGCTGCCCTCTCTCTCGGAGACTAGTTTTTCACCAATTCTTTGCACTCAACAGTGAGGGCCTCCTACTCTGCCCTCCTCTTCTGGCTGTTAGTGGCTGCTGTCTTGTTCTGTTCCAATTTTTTTCTGCTTCTGCCACAGGGGACACCTGCTAGGAGAGCTTTATACATGACCTTGCAGGTCCCTGGTCTTGCTCCCGCCGGTAAGTGAGAATACATGGTGTTTTGTTTCTGTTCCTGTGTTCCAATGTCGTTTCTAATCCAGGTTAAATATCTCTGTGAGTAGCACAGAGAAATCACAGAGTGTCCAAATAATGATAATTAATTTTTTAAAAAAGATCAAGCAAAAGTGTGGAAAATTCCAAGAAGATAGTATTATTAGAGGCTCAGTAATGAGAAGCAATCTGGGAAAATACAGTCTATAACAAGTACCTTCCTGCTTAATTTACAATATACCACTCATAGGCAATATACCAGACAGAGATTTTAAATGGAAAGACTATCTAATTCTACAGAGAAGCTACTGAATTTGGTGCTTAGAATGAATTCATTTGGAGAGTTTAAAAAGATTTTTTATCTTGTCAAATGTATTGTATCAAAAACCTAGTAAAAAGTAAAGAAGTATTTTGCATCGCACAGTGTATGCTACATATTGTTAATGTAAGTAGACGTGCTTCAAAAATTTAATCACTGCGTTAAAATTTGTTTCAGGAAAGGCTTAAAATATCCTTTAATGTGCAAGATACTTAAAATACTAAAAATAACATGAAATTCAAATCTGGACAATTAAATTCTCTCAGCAGTAGGGTTCTTTGATCACTTAGAAAGAAAAATGAAAAAGAATTCCTTTTAACTAAACACAATCAATGTATAGTTTTAGAGTTGGTTGACAAAAGGGGTCTCTTAGCTTTGTCAATATTGTAATTACAATAACGTAATTCCAAAACATTCACCAGAACATCCACAGGCCTCTGTTTTAAAAACTTGCAACTGCTGTATTCCATGACAAAATCCTGTATGTGTGGGTTTGTTATTAACTCTAGGTTTGAATTAGAATTCCCTATCTTACAGCTTGGAGCTAAACTCTGTTTACAAAACAGTATTTACACTTGACTAATTTTGCAGATCAAACTAATTAAATCAATTAAACTGGTGATTAACCAAATGAAGGCTGATTGCAAAAATTAGTGGGTTTATTTTGGAGGACTGGAAGTAAGCTAATTACTGCAGTGATTACTTGAACCTGTAGTACTCTAAATGTGGTATAAATTGAAACCTCATAGTGAATTAGACTGGGAATTCATTACAGTTTAAAGCACTGTTAATACTATTCAGTCTGTTCCTCCTTGGGGAAAATTTCCTCTCTCTGTGTTTTGTATACTGATAAACAATCACTTGGGTTATGTGTATTTTGTGGTGCAACCAGTAAAATGAGGGACACTGAAGAAAAGTTATTTACTTTTAGTTTTATATGCACCGATACCTATGGAATGTTAACATGCATATGAAACACCTGAGAATCTTGCTAGAAGGTGGATTATAATTCTCTGTGATGCAGGTGGAAGTGGCAGTTGCGGCAGAAGCAGGAATGATGGTATGGGAGGTGTGTGTGTGTGTGTGTGTGTGTGTGTGTGTGTGTGTGTGTGTGTGTGTGTGAATATGAGTATGTAGGTGTGCTAAGATTCTGCCTATCAAACTCCCAGGTGATGCTGCAGTCGTTGGTTCTTGACTCTTGGACAACACTTGGACCAAAAAGCACATACACTGAAGAGACAGCTAAACAGTCAGAATTAGATGTTGATGCTTCAGAATGGAGTACGGAGACCAAGCTATCATGTCATTCCCTGGTGATGAAACCTGACCCACTTTTGCTAGAGATACCCGAGCAGGTAGCCTGGGCATCGCTGATCTCAGCAATGGCTCCTTATCAGATGTTTTCCTCATGATCTTCTCATGCAAGCTGTTAGGAGCAGAGTATTTATGTCTATACATAAAGCACTGTACTAATTGGTTTTTAAAGCATATCATTGTAACAAAATGTGAATGCAGCTGAGTACGTGGTCTACATTTTGCTGATTTAAATATCACTGAGCTTTCAGCTTGCTGTTTTGCCTTACTTTTAGATTTATGAGATGTTATTTACAGTCATAAAAGAGAGACTTCAAGTTCTGTTTTAAGATACAGGGGAGAGATGTTGGTTTTATGCAAAATTTTAAAGGGAAACAAGCAATTTTCTTTTGTAGTCAAACTAGAGAAGATGTAGGCATGTCTTTATTTTCATTGTTGCATCCACTTTAGAAGTTAGGGGGAAAAGTTAATTTTACCAGTTAATCAGCGAATCTATCTTGACATTTGGTTTCCTGGATGTCACAGGTTCATAGCAAGAAACACCTTATCCCTACAGGAAATGCCACAACCTTTAGTGATGACTATTCATTGCCATTTGATAAGTAGTACCCCCTGTGTGCCGGGGGCTAGAAAGTGCACATTTGAACAAATTAGGACCACAGACTGTTTTAATAAGGACAGAGCACCTAGAAAAAAATGGTGCTTCTGAGGAGTTTTCATCTGGTAGAAGAATATCACTAAGAGAAACAGCTTTATGTTAGGAATAGATTGCCCCAGACTTTAATAAGCTGCCTGGAAAGTTAATCAGAAACTCTTTTGGTTGCAATTCTTATTGAAATACTTCTTAGGTTATTTTTTCACATTATGGTCTTTGGAAGTACTTGAATTTGTCCTTAATGCTTGCAGACATTTGCTAGCTGCTATAACTTTTCCCCCTAACTTCTAAAGTGGATACAACAATGAAAATAAAGACATGCCTACATCTCTAGTTTGACTACAAAAGAAAATTGCTTGTTTCCCTTTAAAATTTTGCATAAAACCAACATCTCTCCCCTGTATCTTAAAACAGAACTTGAAGTCTCTCTTTTATGACTGTAAATAACATCTCATAAATCTAAAAGTAAGGCAAAACAGCAAGCTGAAAGCTCAGTGATATTTAAATCAGCAAAATGTAGACCACGTACTCAGCTGCATTCACATTTTGTTACAATGATATGCTTTAAAAACCAATTAGTACAGTGCTTTATGTATAGACATAAATACTCTGCTCCTAACAGCTTGCATGAGAAGATCATGAGGAAAACATCTGATAAGGAGCCATTGCTGAGATCAGCGATGCCCAGGCTACCTGCTCGGGTATCTCTAGCAAAAGTGGGTCAGGTTTCATCTCCCAGTCCAAATATGAGTCAGCATCATGGAGTCTGTGGGTGAAGATGGAGAAGGTGCAGGAGGTTGAGTGGAGTCTTTATAGATCCCAGAGAAGTGATTTTAAAAACAAAACACTTGAAATAAGCTTATCTGACTGGCCTCTTGCTTCCAAAACTTAAAAGTAGAAAAAAAAATAATAAATAAAAATTATAGGCTGGAACTTCTACTTGAGCTTGATGCCATGCTTTGTAGATTTTGTCAAATTGAATTTGTTGAAGAAGTTTAGCTTTTTAAAAATTATTTTATTCAGACTCTCACACTGCAGTGGCACCATCTCAGCTCATCTGCCTACTGGGCTCAGGCAAACCACCACACCCAGCCTCCCAAGTAGCTGGGACTATGGGCACATACCACCACACCCACATTTCTATTTTTTATAGAAACGAAGGTTTCCTATTTTGCCTACGTTGTTCTCAAACTCGTGGGCTCAAGCAATTCTCCTACCTCGACCTCCCAGTGTGCTGGAATTAAGGGCATGGGTCACTGTGCCAGCAGTTCAGCATAAAAATGGAGGGTTTTCTTGCCTTAACAAAAATCTTCAGAATATTTCCATTATTTACCAGTTGACAATCTGGAGAATTCCTCATTAGGGAAGATAAAAACAAATGACCAAATAATCAATTGAGAGACTGTGAGCAAATGACAGTTGACTCAGTGAGCTCACCACCATCCAGGTCTACATGTTTGGATTTTGTCTGTGGAACTGAGTGGATTTATTTTTTGGGGCAGATGACAGTAACTAATATATATGTATATAATATTATATTATATATAATACATTATATATATAATGTGTGTGTGTGTGTGTGTGTGTGTGTGTGTGTGTACCAGGGATGCCAAAAGAGTATATACATTTTAAGAGATGTTATTTCTGTGTTACTTTTAGTTTGCCACAATCAGAAGTGTCTGAATATTGATGGTAACCACTATGAGCACCTCTTGTCATTGCAGAATCCAAATGTGACTTGTATTCATCTTTTGTTATTGGTATATATTGAGTGTTACAATTTTGATATAGTTTTTTCCTTTCTTAAAACATGTATACTTTTTTGGCAACCTCTGTATATATGCATATGTGTGTATATATAATGTACGTTTGTGGGTATGTGTGTGTGCACGTATGTATGTGTATAAACACTGGTACCCAAGTGTGTCTGTACATACCTCTTCTAGATAGACACAGGAATCCATATGTGTGTGTGTTTGTTTACAGTATCAGGAAGCTGGTTCATAATTTTACAATGGAAAGTACACGTGTCTATAGGTGAGAACGCTCACTTACACAGCCTAGTGCCTTCATTTCCTGCAGGAAAAGCCATCAGAGCCCCAACTATTAATGCTTGTTGATATTAAAGAGAGCTGCTCAGTCAAGATAGTATTAGGCACTCTTACCACCATAAAGGAGAGCCTTGCCAAAGAAGGCTGCCCGACGGCAATCTATGGATAGGTGCTGACAACTACTGCCAGGATTCCTCTCTTTGAAATATTCTGCAGTTCTTCTAAACCCCTCTCCATATACCTTTTCCTCTTAACAGGATGCAATGACGTTGGTTAAATTATGGTGCATTAACGATCACACCATCCCTAAGCCATCATACAGAAATGCATCCCAGATCACCTGAACTGAGCGTGGTATCTTCCCAAGCTGTCTGCTTGTTTTCTTCCATGGCTGGTCACACGCTATATGGACTTTGTTCCCAAGCTATCAGAGGAGTGGTTACCTGATTGTCCCTCTCTATGTGTGATCACTTTTTATGATCATCATGTAAACTTGGAAGTTGGAAAACTTACTAGTATAATTTCATTCTCCCTTTCTATCTCTAATTGAGCAAATGCCCTGTAGGGTATTAGAATCACTGATTTCTTTGCATCTGCTCAAAAGACGTTGTGGTGGAAGAAGAGTCTGCCCTGGAGATGTGATTCCCATGTCTGCAGAACAGTGTGTGCTCCACCGTGGAGCACACACTGAACGTCTGTTCCTCCTTCTCCCTTAAACACAAACTCAAGTTTGTTCAGATGTCTATGTCTCAGAGCATGTGATTACAGTTCAAGGATAAGCCTTGATTAGGCTACACCAAGCCTGTTAATCTCATCTCCATTGCCAGTGATGAGAAGGCATGTGACTGAATGTTAGCTGATGCCATTGGAGTAGAAGCCTGCTTGGGGCTTCTAGAAACGATGCCTTCTTTTACAAGAAGACAAGAAGATGAAATGGCCCACTTTCTTCTGTGGAAGTGACCCTGCATCTGCTGGCCTGGGCAGAGAGCTGGATAAGGGCAAAGCCAACTGTTGGTGCTGTCAGAGAGGAGATATGGAAAGGACCTGTGCTCTTCATGACTCACTGGGCTGCCATGGAGATGCTGATGGAGCAGCCTAACCTGGGAATTCCTCATCAGGTCACAGGTTTTTTATTTTCTCTTTCTTTATTTCTTTCCTTCTTTCTTTCTTTCCTTCTTTCCTTTCTTTCTTTCTTTCTCTCTCTCTCTCTCTCTCTCTTTTTCTTTCTCCCTCCCTCCTTCCCTTCCTTTCTTTCTTTCCTTCTTTTTGTTCTTTTGGAGTCAGAGTCTCACTCTGTTGCCCAGGCTGTGGTGACATGATTATGGTTCACTGCAGCCTTCACCTCCTGGACTCAGACAATCCTCTCACTTCAGCCTTCTGAGTACCACCATGCCTGGGTAATTTTTTTATTTTTTGTAAGGAGGCCTCATTATGTTGCCTAGGCTGATCTTCAACTCCTGGGCTCAAGCAATCCTCTTGCCTCAGTCTCCCAAAATGCTGAGATTACAGGTGTGAGCCACCACACCTAGACCATTTTCCTTTTTATTAAGTTATTTTAGATAAAGTTCACGTTGGGTACAGATAAATGCAACGAGAACCTATCTTCTTGACATAGAAAACTCCATTTCTTTTTCTTATGGAACTCAGAACTGTTGACTCTGTGTCTGCACTGGATGAGCACTGGGGTTTTCATATGGCTGATTGATTCCATCTCTCTATTTTTTCAGATGGATAAATGGCTTGAATAAATGAGTCCAGGGCCTACAAGATACACAAAAATGTGCCAGAAGGCTTTCAATTATTGCCAGCCAAGATGGACCTTTCCTCAACACTGGATAACGGCTCCTTAGAAAACCCTTCTCTTTGGAAGCTGAGTGGACCAAGCCACTGTTCCTACATCTGTCTTCTCATGCAGAGAATGAAGGTAAAAAATAAAGTTGTGTGCCTGGAGGACCGTGAGGAGGTGGCGCTGCGGAGGAAAATGAGCAACAGCAGGGTGCTGGTTCACTTCGTAGATGAGCTGGGATTGTAGGGTGTTGAACTGCAGAACATTCCAAAGAATGTTCTTGGTTTACATGTGGGCTCTTATCGGCTCCACCCCAGCCTGGAATTAACAAAGTCTATTTCAGATTTACACCGCTGCACTTTTGCTGGGTGCAGCATTCAAGATGTTCAAGCCAGTTTACGTCCAATTGTTGGACTATTTCAAAAAGTACCTATTCAGAAGCTGAAATACCAACTTGAGATGTTAACACAAACTTTGGTAAATACCATAAGGTAAATTACAATATCAGGGACCAAGGGATATATACCTACAGACTAGAATATAAACATTTAACCCGTCAGTGGAATTTATGGTAACATACAATGGAAATACTTACCATTGAATGTGCAGTCCCTCTGGGCCTGGCAGCTGGGGAGACTATTCTCAGTGTTCTTTAAGAATCTGACTTATATTACCTGAGCCTGCAGGTTCGAAACCCACCTGGGCAACTTGGCGAGACCGCATCTCTACAATAAATAAAAATATTAGCCGGGCAAGGTAGTGCACGCCTGTAGTTCCAGCTACTTGGAAGGCTGAGGCGGAAGGATCGCCAGAGCCCAGCAGGTCGAGGCTGCGGTGACTGGGAACGTGCCACTGTACTATATAGTCTGGGCAACAGAGTGAGACTCCAACTCAAAAAAAAAAAAAAAAAAGAATCTGACTTATGCAGGATAGTCAAAACGTATTAGCCCAACTTACAGTGAAATGGGCTCATTTGTTTTTTAATATTGCATGATTTTGGGGATGAAAAGCAGCCAAGAGAAATCCTTTTTCCTTGAGACCCTGAGGAAGCCCAGCTTGAAATTGTGACAGGTTCCACAAAGGCAACTTTTGCAGGGGTTCCATCATGCAGCTGTCTTGATTACCTTATGCATAAGAGGTACTGATCATCCCATGAGGTGCTGCGGAGCTTGTGAAGATGAGTCAGACTGAGGTTCTGCTTCCGAGATGATCCCAGGTGAGACACTCACTTGAGACAGTGCCAGAGAAAGAGAAAAATGATGTCAAGATTGTAGGCCTGGAGGAACATGAGGAGGTGGCGCTATGGAGGGAAATGAACAACAGGGTGGCAGTTCACCTTGTAGATGAGCTAGGATTGTAGGGTGTTGAACTTCAGACATTGCAGGAAAGGTTTGTAGAGATGTTTTATGCAGCTGGAGATCAGGCTGTTTGAATTTTATTAGTTCTCCAATTACATTTATTTATTTATTCATTCATTTTTAATAGTCAGGATCTTGCTCTGTCACCCAGGTTGGAATGCAGTGCCGTGACCATAGCTCACTGCAGTCTCCAACTTCTGTGCTCAAGCAATACTTCAGCCTCAGTCTCTCAAGTAGGTGGGACTACAGGTGCACACCACTATGCCCAACTAATTTTTTTTTTGTATAGGGATGAGATCTCACTATGTTCCCCAGGCTGGTCTCGAACTCCTGGTTTCAAGTATTCCTCCTGTCTTAGTCTCATAAAGTACTGGGATTACAGGCATGAACCATCACACATGGTCTGATTGCATTTATTTTAATGAGTTTTCTCTGCATTAATAATAGGTAAGACTTTTAATTTAGAAATTCATTATGGTTACATACTAGATATTAGAAGTAAAAGGGGGTCAAAACTGGGAAGGAAAACTCAGCAGATCATTTTGCTTGAACTTTGTTTGGGTGAGTCTTGAACACGATGTTGGGAACAACCACAGCCCAGTGGAAAGAGCACCGGTTTGGAAATCAGGAGATGTGGGTTCCATTTCCCATGAGTCATGTGACCTTTGGACAAGTCAATTAGTCTTTCTGTGCTCTGGTTTCTCATCTGGGAAGGTGGATAGGATGAATTAGCTCCCAAAACCCTTCCAGAGCTTTGTTTCCATCATCTATAATATCTTGAAATATTGGTTACACTCCAACTCTATTTTACCTTGGCATCCCCTCCTTCACCAGCGATATTTAATAAAAATGTGTACAGTGTTTTATCTTCTCAAACCATAATCATTATTTTCACATTTGTTTCTTACTGAGCCCTGAAATGGTGTGATTATTGATGACACCTTTAGTGAGATGAAGAAATTTGGGTCTGAAGAGAGTAAAGAGCTTGCCCAAGGTCCCTAACTGGTGCATGTCAGAGCCAGGACTCAAACCCAGGTCCCTCCCTAGCTTCTACACCTCTACACACACAAATCCCTCCATTCCAACAGGCTCTAGTTTTGAGTGGACTTTGGTCCACTCTTGAGTGGTCTTTAAAAAAAAGCACCTGGACTGGGTGTGGGAGCTCATGCCTGTAATCCCAGCACTTTGGGAGGCTGAGATGGGAAGATTGCTTGAGGCCAGGGATTCGAGACCAACCTGGGCAACATAGCGAGACCCTGTCTCAATAATAATAATAATAATAATAATAATAATAATATAATAATAATAAACAATTAGCTGTGTGTGGTGGCACATGCCTGTATTCCCAGTTACTTGGGAGGCTGAGGCAGGAGGAGATTGCCTGAGCCCAGAACTTTGAGGCTGCTGTGTACCATGATCACACCACTGCTTTCCAGCCTGGGTGTCAGAGTGAGACCCTGACTCAAAAAAAAATGCAAGTGGGAACTCTTGTATGCACACTACTAATCTTTGAGATTGCAGATGCAATTATTTTAAAACTTCTTACTCTGAAATAATTACATATTTACAGAAAATGTGCAAAAATAGTACAGGGAGTTTATGTATACCTTTCACCCAGCTTCTCGTGAATGATAATGTCTCACACAACCACAATGCATTTGTCAAAACTAAGAAAGTAACACTGATACAATATTTTTACATAAACTACAGATTTTTTTTTTGAGTTAGAGTCTCACTCTGTCGCCCAGACTGGAGTGCAGTGGCTGCTCCCAGCCACCGCAGCCTCGACCTGCTGGGCTCCCAGCGATCCTTCTGCCTCAGCCTTCCAAGTAGCCGGAATTGCAGGCATGCACTACCACGCCCGGCTGATTTTTTATTTATTTATTGTAGAGATGAGGTCTCGCTGCCCAGGCGGGTCTCGAACCCGTGGGCTCAGGCAATCCACTCACCTCAACCTCCCAAAGGCGCGGGATTACAGGCTGAGCTACGGAGCCCGGCTTAAACTACAGATTTAATTTGGATATCACCAGTTCAAATTTTTAATGGACTATTTAGGGTAAATTGATAAGTGAGAATGGGGTGAGAGATATAAGGTCTCTTGGCTCCCATCAAACTCTATCATTCTCTGATGTGCAACACAAGGGCTAGCCTTGCAATAGGAGAAACATCGACACTGACACATCCCCACTTTTGATGAGAAAGTCAATAGAAGCTCTGATGATGAGAAAACCTGTGGCCACAGGGAGCACTGCTAACCCAAAATCCAAATGCTTAGGACTGTGAACTAGACACTAGGTAGTAGGGCAAAGACCCATTTCAGATCCTGTCTTTTATGGACAAGATACTCACAATCACTCTCTGTCATTTTCTAAGTACAATTTTTTCCTGGAAGATATTGCAGTATTATTCAAAATGTGCCAAAGTGGGCTGGAGATCCCAAGAGTAATTGTGAGTTATGAGGTCATGGGGACCTCATTGCAAACTATTTGCAAAACTTAATTGGGGTAATAAATAAACTAAGCATGTAAATTAGATTGAAGACTACTGTGTGAATTAGATGGAGGCCATTAGCTTGCCTAGTCAAAATGCCTTCTTCCTGTTCTGTAATATTTGCTGAGTTGAACTGTTAATTGAGGGAGCATTAAATTCAGATATCCTAAAATCTCAAACTAAAATAACTTAGAAATAAAATCATTTAATGAGATTCTTTCTGGACAAGGATGTGAGCTTTATTTTTTATGATTAGGTACTTAGGTACTTTTCAAACAGAGGTTGGTTTGGCATTCACATCTGAATCCACCTGCCCCCGCCCCCCAAACCCCCAGGGTGTGAATTCATCCTGGCTGGTGTACTTCCAAGCAAATGCAGAAAACAAAGAAAGGAAGGAAGGAAAGAAGCTCAAAAGGGATGAAATGAGGAAGCCATTTCCAATTGACAAAAACAAATAGATCTGTAGGTTGATGTGAGACTGCCCCCTCCCCTTTTTCTTTTTTAAACCAGGTAGCCAAAAATAACAACTTCAGGCCGGACATTTCTGTTTCATATATCTAAGGAATGAGTAAAGGGGCCTCTTGGAAGTAAATATAAATATTTTCTAAAAATGAAAGAAACCAAACACTGAATCTAATCATACGGCCTAAGTCAAGTCTTACAGCGGCTTTTTTTTTTTTTTTAAGCAGTTGATTGAATGAATACAAATGCCTCTCTGATGTCACTTGGGATGCCACTTGATATATCCCATTTTCTAGACTCTAATTATTCCATTTGTAGACATGAATGCCATTTAGATGTGAGCTAATTCAGCATGGTAACTCAATTAGATTTGTACCGACTTGGATTTATGAAACATCAATGGGTTCTTGGTGAGACCAATGGGACCGCGGGTGATTCATCCCCAAGTCTCACCGACACAGCCTCTCAGGAGCTCAATTAAACATGCCAGCCATGAGGATGTTTTTTAGCTGGAATACTTCACAATTAAAATAAAAAAGATTTCTGTATTCCTCGGTGCGCATGGCCCAGCAGAAAAGAAAGACCTGTAATAACACGGACTGACATTTTCCTTTAGGTTCTATGTTATTTTCATGAAAGAAGGCTCTTTCCCTCAGCTCAGCACCAGAGCTCCGGTGTGACCAAACTTGGTTGTTGACCCCACATGGAGAAGGCCATGGCATTTCACAATTTGCTTCACATTCAAGGGCGCTCAATAAATGTTGGTTGGGTTCAATTACTAAATTCACTTTAAAGCCTGTATCTGCATCCCGATTCTCAGAGCTGAATGGCAGATGCTATAATATCACATTAGATTTGTAAAAACATGAGAAACCTCAAAGTGATGAAAATTGTGCAGACCATACTTTCAACAAAAAATGTGGCCCATGGTGAGAAATTGGGGAAAAGGATTTGAACCAGCACTGTCCCCTAACAGATAGCTTGTAGAAGTATTATTTTCAAAGAAATGATTTTCCTGTGCATTTCTGTGCTGGGCTAGGAATGCAGGCAAGCTTCTGCTGTGCCAAGCTCTGGTGCCTGGCAGAGATTCTGCCTCACACGCCTTCTTCACTGTGGGAGTGTCTGATGATTAAAGGATATGCTGGTCCTCAACCCGGGGCTGGGCATAGGGGATGGAGCTAGAACTTTTTGTGTGAATCCGTGGAACAACATAATAGGTGTGAACTCACTTTGTCAACTACGGAACCCTTTGGAAATGTCTGTTGTCATTTTCCTAAATCAAGTCTTTGGTAAGAAAGACATCACTTGTTATTCCAAGACCTGAATGAGGAACAAGGCAAAGGGGGAAGAGAGTCCATTTTCTTACCTCTCTTTATTGCCTTCTCTCAATTTAATGCCCAAATATTTATTTCTATTGTTAGATTGATTAGTATTTCCCAAGAGTGTCAGATTATACTGGTGTAGCTTCAGAAGGCTGGAAGCACCAAGAGTTGGGATTAATGTTACCCAGAGAAAGGAGCTTCTTCAAGCCTATGCACCTACATTTCTTTAATCTCAAGGGAGTCTTGATTTATTAATAAGTTAGAAACAAATGTTAGGACTTCCTTTTATTGTTTTCAGAGCAACCCTTTCTCGCTTCTAATTTCCTAGAGCAATGGTCTCTGCAAAGATTTTTTATTTGATTTATTAATACTATTTTATTTTTCTTTATTTCAATAGCTTTAGGGGGTACAAATCATTTTGGGTTACACATTTACATCGTATATTGGCGAAATCGTCTGGACTTTAAGTGTGCTCACCCCCCCCACATGTGCACACTGTACCTGATAGGTGATGTTTCATCTCCTCCCCCTTTTGCGTTGCGGATGACCAGTATATCATTGTCTCTGCCTTCTGCAACAACTTTTTAATTTTTATTTATTTTTATTTATTTATTTATTTATTTATTTTGAGGTGGAGTCTCACTCTGTTGCCCAGACTGGAGTGTAGTGGCCGCTCCCCGCCACCGCAGCCTCGACCTGCTGGGCTCCAGCGATTCTTCCACCTCAGCCTCCCAAGTAGCTGGAACTACAGGCGCATGCTACCACGCCCGGCTAATTTTTTGATTTATTGTAGAGATGAGGTCTCACCAAGTTGCCCAGGTGGGTCTCGAACCCGCGGGCTCAGGCAATCCACTAACCTCAGCCTCCCAAGGCGCGGGATTACAGGCTGAGCCACCGAGCCTGGTTTGTAACGATTTATTTTTAAAGAGTCACCTAAAAGAGAGGGGGCGTGAGTTGATTTGTGCCAAATCAGCATTAATTAACATATGTGTAATTCACTGTAATCTTGCTATAACCTCACAGACCAACTATTAGGTCATTACATTCCAGGAAACGCCATCTCGGGTTGCAGAGGGGGCTTCAGAAAGACCACAGTGCTGGGGTCAGGAGATGTCAGGCCTCCATCAACCTCCATCAATGTCTGCCATCAACCCCAGGGACCTAGGCCTGCCACTGGCTGACTGGGCAGCCTTGGGCAATTCCTCAGCCTTATTTTCCTCATCTGTGACCACAGTGTCCCCTTCTAAAACGGTTGGAAGCATTAAATAAAATGTGTGGAAATATAAACCATTTAACCTATGCTTTCTACGCTTTTTACAAAGCTCACTGTACCATAACAAGCATATCTTTAAAAAAAATCCATGTTGGTTAAATGCCACATCTTACAAACTTGCGGTGTGCTTTGGCATATTGAAGAATCTGAGACAGTCCTGAGAAGTAAACTGTGGAAATCTGATAAAGCAATGTTTCACAAACTATTTGTCCATGGAATCCACTGTTCACCTAATATCTAACATCAAGCTGTGCTGCAGTCAGCTTTAAAGCACTGAATCAACATGACTCATTCTCATGGCTACGTGATGGACAGCACACTCTCCCTTCCCAGGTCTCCCTCCCACTCTCCATCCACCTCAACCAGCTTTTGTGTTGGCAGGCTTCCCCATGGATCAGCAAAGATGATTACCGGCAGTCCAAGACTCACATTTCACAGCTTAGGAAGCCAAGAGAAAGAGCAGCTCTTTCCCAATAGTCTAGAAATAGTACCAAACCCACTAATGAACCTTGAGTCACGTGCCCAGTCTTGAAGCTGTGGACAGGGGGAAGAAGTTCTCTCACTGGTCAGGCCTAGATCACATTCTCTCTTCTGCAACGAAGGACCAGTCATGTAAGCCATATGGACTGAAAATGGGAGAGATTGGCTCTACACAGGAGTGATGTCACCAAATGGAAGTGTTGGTGGTAGTGAAGGAATTGTAGACATTAAAACAACAGGGGCACTTGTGTCATTTCTTCTCCATTATTCCTTTTTAAGGGCAAAATTTCATAAACTTTGGTATCCATAAGAATCCTCTGCAAAACTTATTGAAAACACCAATTTCAGAAACTGACTTCACTTCCAGCATTTTTTTATTTTATTTTATTTTATTTTTTTTTTTTTGAGTCAGGATTTCACTCTGTTGCCCAGGCTAGAGTGCAGTGGCAGGATCACAATGATCACAGCTTAGGACAACCTTGACCTCCTGGGCTCAGGCAATCCTTCCACTTCAGCAACTTGAATAGCTGGAACTACAAGCACATGCCACCAATCCAGCTAATTTTTCTGATCCTTTGTAGAGATGAGATTTCATGATGTTGCCCAGGTTGGTCTCAAACTCCTGGACTCAAGCAATCCACCCAGCACGGCCTCCCAAAGTGCTGGGATCACGGGTGTGAGTCATGGCACCCAGCCCCCTTCCAACATTCTGATTCCATGTGCTCAGGTATTGCCTAGAAATCTGCGTGTTTTGCAAGCACCAGATTCAGGTGGTCCAAGGACCCTATTTTGAGAAATAAGGGCAACAAGAAAAACATGGTTCCAGCAGTTCTCAGTCTTTGGTGTTTTTTTCAGTCACAAGCCTGGGCACTACCTGGCAACCTTCCAAATCAATGACCACAGGGTAAGGCCGGCCAAGTTGCCATTGGTCCACAGGCGTTTCTGATGTGCCCTAAGGTTGTGATTCTCAACTTTTACTGTATTTATCCATCAGCTGGGAATCCTCTTAACATGTAGACTCTGATTCAGCAGCTTTGGGGAACTGTCTGGAATTCTGCACTTCTGACAGTTTCTCAGGGGATGCCGCTGCTGCCAAAGATACTGAAGGCTGTGAACTCCCCTGGTACTAGGGTTATACCTTCCAAGGCTGAGTCCAAAAGGGCCTACCAGCCTTCCAGAAAAGGATCTTCTGTTTCTCTCTTTCTTTTTACATATTTTAAAGATGTGGGGTACAATTCAGGGTTAGTTATACAAATGTCATTGTGCAGGTAAAGTTTAGGCATGTGCTACCACGCTCAGCTGATTTTTTGATTTATTGTAGAGATGAAGTCTCGCTGCCCAGGCGGGTCTCAAACCCGCGGGCTCAGGCAATCCGCTCACCTCAGCCTCCCAAAGGCGCGGGATTACAGGCTGAGCCACCGAGCCCGGCTTGTCTTAACTTTTAAGCAATGCATTCATTTGAATCAAGCGCTAGAGGAAGGTTTTAAAAGGAAAACAAACAAACAAAAAACTTCTGCTAGAATACAAAACACAGGGGAAGGACCCCAAAGTTTGAAATGTCAGTGCATTCTCGGGAACTAAACATGGCTCATGTTGACATCGGCTTTGAATCCTCCAGATGAATGCAGGGCCCCTCCACATGCAATTTCCCTTGGCAGCAGGCACAAAGGACTCGACCATGTTGGCTTGGCAACACCAAGATGCTTGGTTAGGTTTTGGGGGTCCTCAGGTCATGAACCTGTGGGGTGAGCCTTCAAGACACTCCAGGACCCTGAGAACTCTGGTCCTCTCTGACCACCTGCCATGACTGTTTTGTCATCACTGAGTTTTACTGTGATTCTGACTAGAACCCCAAACCCAGAGAGACTGAAGTCCCACCACGAGAACAGCTAAAGTCTCTCCAAATCTTCCTTCCCCCATCCCCCCAGCCCCTCTCCTCACCCCCAGGTTGAGCCACCTCACTGGCCCCAGCCAAACCTCTCCAGGTACCACCACACCGCCACCTTCTGGCATTTCGGATTTGTTCACTCTCAGCCACTCTGTGACTGGACTCTGTGGAGAAGGTTGATACCTGTCCATGCTACTCTAGCATCTGGGGAGTGGGTGCTGGCGGCAGCCCAAAGCAGGGAGTCTCTTCACTCACCCTTTCTCTCAGTAGCTACTCTAAAGTGTCATCAAATCTCATGGCCGCAGCTGTGTATATTAAGGTGATGACAGGATGAGTAGTAATTACTATAGTTAACATTCACTGAGGGCTGGGCACAGTGGTTCATGCCTATAATCCCAGCACTTCAGGAGTCTGAAGCAGGTGGATTGCTTGTGCCCAGGAGTTCGAGACCAGCCTAAGCAACATAACACGACTTAGTCTCTACAAAAATAAAATAAACAAACAAACAAATAAATAAATAAATAAATGAGCTGGGTGTGGTGGTGTGCTTCTGCAGTCTGGGAGGCTGAGGTGGAAGGATTACCTGAGCTCAGGAGGTCAAGGCTGCAGTGAGTCGTGATGATGCCACAGCACTCCAGCCTGGGTGACAGTGAGGCCCCAACTCAAAATAAATAATAATACTCAGTAATCTATCACAGAAATAAAGAACTGAGTATCATGGGTTCTCACTCATAAGCAGACCCTGAACATTTACCATGATTCTATAAGAAAGGAATTAGCAGTAGTGGGACACTGCCAGGGTAGGGGGTGGGAACACAACATCAATAAGGGTCCCTGATCTCAAAACAGGCAAAGTGGAGACCAAAGGGAGGCCCAAACTTCACCTGTATGATGATCAGTTGTATAACTAATCCTGAATTATACCACACATCTTTAAAAGAAAATTAAAAAAAAAACAATCATTGAATGAAGGCTTAATTATTAACTGTGTGACCTTAGACAAATTACATTATCTCTTTTATACTCATTTTCTCATCTATAAAATGAAAGTCATAACAGTACCTACTGTATTAGGAGATTATTAATTGAGTGGCTACATACGTGAACTATAGCTCTAGTTTTAAGATAGTCCTTGTAAGTGCTTTACAAAGCCCATGAGCATTCAGTTATTGGTAGCTACGGGTATCTGTCATGGTAATACGTGATTAGCTAACCAGTGGTAGTATGTGCCAGGCACCTATCCAGAGGTTTTAGACACATTACATTTTTAATTCTGAAAACTTGCAAGTAAAGCAGTATTATATTCATTTTACAGGTGAAGAAGTTGAAACTTAGGCTTCTAAGTAATGCCTCAAAGCCTACACTTGGTAAGTGAATGAATGGCTGGAATTTGAACCCTGATAAGTTTGACTCCAAGTCTGACCTCCTAAGTCTCAGTGATGTGGATAACAATGAAAGTTTTGAGTGACACTCATTATAAAGAGAAGGACTGATGGCCATTGATGGTAATTGATTCTCTGTGATCAATTGCCTCATAAGTGGAGCAAATACTAAGTGTTGCAAATAGTAAACAGTTCAGCGGTACAGAGGAAGAGACCATTATGTAGGCAGACTTGAAAACAAAAGGCTTTAAAGGAATTTTTCACTCATTTTTTAAATCCCTTTTTTCTGCTTAACAGCGATACATTTACAGTGTAGAAAAGTTCAAGGACTTTTTTTTACTCCTAGGTTTATTTCACTTTCTTACTCTTATTTTTTCTTTATTAATGTCTATGCTTCCCATTACCCCACACATCGCCAGCATGTCTATGAACTGTGACAGCTTTTTGGTAAAATAACCTGGTAATAGCTACTAGGACTACAAATGCACACATCTTCTGACTCAGCAAAGACATCTGCATGTGTGGATATATGTGCATGCACGTTTCCTGTAATGTTGCTTACAATTGGTAAAACAAATTAGAAACAAGACAATGTCTTTATGTATATACATATGACGATACTGGGATAAATTGTGACTTATTGATTCTAGAAACCATTATGTGGCTATAACAAAAGATAAATTAGATTTCGGTATAATGACCTGAATGAAATTATCTTAGAATCTTGACAGTTTAGAATCTACTTTAATAAAAGATGAAGTAATACAGAGAAAAATAAAAAACTTACGTTTGCAATTGATCTAAAAAAGACATTTGCACAAGCACAACATTGGGGAGATGACACTCAATAGTCTCTTGGATGCAATGAGTATGGGGTTTTTGTAGATTGTAAACTCATTAGAACCCAACAGTATGGGTACAAGAAAACAACCGGGTAGTTTATGTAGTTCCAGAGATGTCAAAAGAGGAGAGGAGATAATCCTGCTCTTTTATAGGCTGTCCACATCTGGGAAATCACATTGAGTTTAAAACAAAACTCACCAGGGTAATGAGGTTGAAATCATGCCATTGGAGACATGACTAAAGGAACTGTACATTTTTCTTCTGAAGAACAAACCCAGAGGGCACACTATAGTTGTCTCCAAATTTTATGACACTTGGGAGAGAAGTATTAGATTTTTCTATAGAGCCTCAAAGTTAAAATCAGGACCAGTGGGTGAAGCCAACAAGAAAGAACTTTTTGTTTTTTAGATTGGAAAATGTAGTTTATTTAGAAAGTAAATTAAAGAAAGAGAAGAGAGACAGACACACAGGCGCGTGCGCGCACACACGCGCACACACACACACACACACAGAGAGAGAGAGAGAGAGTGAGAGAGAGAGCAAGAGAGAGAGAAAGCACTTTAGCACAAAATAAAGAAGGCACTTCTAACTATTAGAGCTAGTCACTAGTATAAAATGACTTGCTCTGGGGATTCTAGTCACCTATCCTGTCCCTACAGGTGTTGAAATCAAGAGTATTCCCTAGTTAACTATGGAGAGAACCATACATGTCTCTGAATGAGAATGTCTTATTTCCTAAGCCTTCTGTGGTTTATAAATATGTTCGTTCTCCTTATTTAGTCTATTTAGCTGCTTTCTAGGTAAAAGTCAGAAGAAGAACACTGACTGGATCTGAAGCCACTGGATCCAAGTCCAAGAAGTCATGTCTTAAGTAAGTAACTCTAGAGTTTCAGTTTCCTCATTCACAAAGTTAGGCAAATCTCTACTGCCCAGTTCATAGAATTATACAAAAGAATAAATGATATAACATATGTAGACGTGCTAGACAATTAGGAACTAAGTATTGTTGTATTATCATGGTTTGTCAAATGAAGAAGAGGCATGATTTCTCTGGTCCTGGAAAACAAAGACTATCAAAGACAGGATCATTCCGAGAGCTTAATATTAAACCTTCTAGGGCATAGAAATATTTTTTTTAAAGAAAATAGAATGCTATCCTCTGTAAAAGTAGGCATCATTAACTTTATAGGAAAACTTTTGAGAAACCGAATTTCCCTTTTTAGGTAAAAGAAGTAGAAAAGGAACTTGAGTATGATGAAGCACTTGCCCAAATGCCTTTCTTTTTTCTTTTTCTTTGTCTTTTTCTTTTTTCATTGTCAGCGCTTTTTATTGTGAATACAATTACTTTACCAAATGCCTTTCTTAAGAGTAGTTTTTGGCTGGGCGCGGTGGCTCGAGCCTGTAACCCCAGCACTTTGGGAAGCTGAGGAAGGAGGATCGCTTGAGCCCAGGAGTTCAAGATCAGCCTAGACAACATAGTGAGATCTCATCTCTACAAAGGTAAAAAAAATAAGCCAGACATGGTGGCTCCTGCCTATAATCCCAGCTACTCTGGAGGCTGAGACTGAAGGATCACCCGAGCCTGGGAGGTAGAGGCTGCAGTGAGCCATGAGTGTGTCACTGCACTCCAAACTGGGCAAAAGAGTGAGACTCTGACTCAAAAAACAAAAAACGAGTAGCTTTTAAATTTACTGATTAAGTTAATTAGTTATAACAAATTTAGCATTCTTGGTTGCTAATTACAAAAACAGAGAGGGTTGTACTTGAAAAGGAGCTGAATAAAGACTGGTTTAAGAATTCAAAGATCATTAGCACTGAATGGAATCCTAAAGATGGCTACTAAAAGAAGGATTCCATAAAGGTGCAAAGTAGCTCACCCATAACTGTCCTGTGCGCCTGCCGCCCTAACAACATCCTCTTAAGGCTCGTGCTTTGGTGTGCTTGTTTTGATTTCTAAGTGGGCTCTGAGGAGAGAGTACACAAAGGAGGGGAAAGAAAAGTAGAGAAAAGATCCTCCTTTAACTGAAAGGGCATCATTCCTTTCTTTTTTTTAATTATTAATTTTAAAGATATGGGGTACAATTCAGGGTTAGGTATACAAGTGGTCATTGAACAGGTAAAGTTTGGGCTTAACTTCGGTACCCATATCGCCTTGAGTTCAGGTACCTTTTTTTTGACTTTGAATTTTTTTATTTTAAATATGTGGGGTACCATTCAGGATTAGGTATACAAATGTCCATTACTCAAGTACCCTTGTTGATGAGGCGTGCCTTCCTCCGCGACCCCCGGCGAATTCCCACTACTGCCAATCCCGCATCCTTACTGATGAAGTGTGCCCCCCGCCCCCCGCTCCCTCCCCTGGCAGTTTCCTGTTATTGCCAATCCCTTTCTTTTTTTCTTTTTTTTTTTTTTTGAGTTGGCGTCTCACTCTGTGGCCCAGACTGGAGTGCAGTGGCCGCTCCCGGCCACCGCAGCCTCGACCTGCTGGGCTCCGGCGATCCTTCCACCTCAGCCTTCCGAGTAGCCGGAATTACAGGCGCGCGCTACCACGCCCGGCTAATTTTTTGATTTATTGTAGAGATGAGGTCTCGCCTGCCCACTTGGGTCTCGAACCCGCGGGCTCAGGCAATCCACTCACCTCAGGTCCCAAAGGCGCGGGATTACAAGCTGAGCCACCGAGCCCAGCTACCAATCCCTTTCTTATAGTATTATGATAATTGTTCAGGATCTGCTTATGAGTGAGAACATGTGGTACTCAGTTCTTTGTTTCTGTGATTGATTACTGAGTATTACAGAATTTAAATTCATCCAACTTGAAAGGGCATAATTTCTATTACCTATTCCCGCCAAAGAGTCTAACACATTCAAGAATGTGTGTGGAAAAACACTTGATTTCTAAAAGAGGATAAAACATTTTTCCTGTAATATGCAAATCTTCACTATTTGGACTCTATTTTAGGGAAAAAAATATTGAAAGATTTAAAAAAAAAAGTTTCATGCTCCGAAATGTTTATTACAGTCCCATTTCGGTCAGTGAAAAATGGGAACAACCCACATTTTCCATAAATGAGAGGATGTTTAAGCACCTTATGACAAAGTTTAGCAAACACTATGCAACCAGTACAAATCATGTTACCAAGACTGTGAGATAAAATAAACAAATGCTCTTGTTCCAGTAACAAAAGGAAGGTAGATAGTATTGGGTGACAGTATTGATTAGAGAGGGAATTCAAGCAGAAACCTATTGTACTAAAGGAGAGAAAGGGATAAAACCAGGCTAGTAGGTTTTAAATTAGTAAATTATAAGGAGAAGTGAGTGCCTACAAGACTCTGTAGAGAGATGCTTTAAGGAAAGGTGGGCAAAGCTAGAATAGTTTGTATTATTTTGACTGCAGGAGTGAGGATGCTAAGAACAGCATGGTGGTTACAGGAGTCGGGTGATGGCTTCCATACAGGTCACGCTAAGCACCCCCTACTCCCAGTGCCTTTGGCAATGAGGTACTTGCCTTATGATGAGAAATACCATGTGCAAACTTGGTGTATGGTAATTAGAGGAAAAGCCACCTTGAGTCCTGGGAGGAGTGTGGGGGAGAACATGAGGATACTTCCAGGTTCAGGCCATTCTCAGCATTATGACAGATGATCTTGTAACTGTGCAGAGAGTGTCACATGTGCCAGGAGACTGCATCCCCATTGTTTCTTCCTGAGTTTAGTTGTAATACACCAGATATTTCCCGCTCCACATGGCCTCATCTGGTCAAACCGATGGGATAGCTACCTGGAAGGTGTCTTTTGTAGAAGCCCTCTCCCATAGACACTCTTGCTGCTCTTACCATTCCCCAGGAGGACTAAGGCTGTTTGGAGAGGAAAGCAGGCCAAGAAACAGAAGTCAACAGAAAAGACAAAGGAGATACACTCCGATGTCAACAGTGATTGTCTTTGCATGATGTCAACGTGGGTAAACTGTTTCTTTCTTCTTATTACATGGCTGTGTGGCTATTATAATTTATAAAGATTTAAAGATAAACACAAGACTAGTGGATGCCATTTGGTGGTGGAGGACATTTTCCTTCATTTTAAATTTTAATTTAATTTTTTTTCTGGTTGTTAGAATGATACATGCTTATTGTAGAACATTCTTGGTACTAACTTACCTCTAGCTTCATTTTACCATGCTACTCCCATTATTCCTTTACCTGCCAATAATCCTTTTTAGAAAGAAAAGAGTTGTCAATCCATGAATTTTCCATTGTTCTTGTTTACTGTCTTAGATATTTCTCCAACATTAAGGTGACTAAAGAAAGTACTAGCAATCTTCCCTACTCCCACCCTCACCCAGATAATCAGTGTCAACATATGACGTGTGTCCTATCACGTTCTCTATTCTCATACAAGAATACAGGGGTGGTTTTTTTCTGGATTTAAAAAACGTTACCATACTAAAATAGTACTTTCTTTTTTTTTTTCCTCTTAACAATACATACTTCAGACATGGGACCAAAAGCTGAAGCAACTAGTCCCTGGTCACACATCTAGTAAATGGAATTTGAACCAAAGAAGATGGCTTTGGAGTCTGAGCTCTTGGCCACTACAATCAGCTGCACCTAGCAGAACAGGAGAAGGCTGAGCATGGATCCAAAGGAGCTGGTCGATGTTTAGCAGAAAAGAAGTTGAAAAGGTGCATGGTGGGTTACAGCAGTGTGCCCTCCTGCTTCTAAACTCCCGCAGCTCTTACTGACTTCATGCAGGAAGACTCTGGTCTCTACTTGAAGATGGGTGACCTGCACACATCCTGCATGTTGGGCATGTTGTAGATGCCCAGAAGACAGTGGTGGTGGGTTGGTTGATTTACCAACTGTTTATCTTTTGGACACTTGGACTTATAATAGTTGTGCATTTTGCCTTAGACATGTTGCTAGTTGGTTGCTTTCCCACTGAGCAGCCTTCTGGTTCTTGGAATGTCAACATTTCAGCCCCCAAACTCTCGAGTTTAGGCGATTTTCAACCTCATGACAGGCAATTTTATAACTGTGAAAAAAATATACCTATGCACCAATTCAACTGGAAGATTAAGAGGTTATTTTAATTAAAATTCAGACAGGAATTTTAGATTTGTTACCGAATAGTCATTGATAATGCCAATGAATAGTTCATTATGAATTGATCCTAACCTGTGGGAAATTGTCATTTATAATTCACAAATCACTTTCTTTCTTCCCTACCTGTTCCCATCTCCATTCCATTTTCACTTCTCCACTCTCATCTCATTACCATTTTCTTCTTCTTCTTTTTTTTTTTTTGAGTTGGAGTCTCACTCTATCGCCCAGACTGGAGTGCAGTGGCCGCTCCCAGCCACCGCAGCCTTGACCTGCTGGGCTCCAGCGACCCTTCCACCTCAGCCTTCCAAGTAGCTGGAATTACAGGCATGCGCTACCACACCCGGCTGATTTTTTGATTTATTGTAGAGATGAGGTCTCGCTGCCCAGGTGGGTCTCGAACTCGCGGGCTCAGGCAATCCACTCACCTCAGCTTCCCAAAGGTGCAGGATTACAGGCTGAGCCACCGAGCCCCGGCTCTTCTTATTGCTTGATTTTAAAAAAAGATAAAGAAGAAAAAGATTTTGCTCATTAAATACTGCATTATGAGATGTATATTGAAATTCTGATATTCAGGTTTATAAATAAAAACGTGGAATTGCTATTTGTCATATGAACTTAATTTGATACACCAAATATGTAAGAAGAGTCAATATGTGCCCTACGGTGTATTAAGAGTTGGGGGAACAAAGTTCAGGCACAGTCTTTCCCCTGCAGGAGTGCAAAGAGATTATCTCTAGCATGGCGTGCAGAGAACAATAGAAGTGAGGGCACACCATGAAGGATGTACAGAAAAGAGAGTGACAGAAGGAAGAAGATACGAGGGGGAGACTTTCTGGAAGAAGCAGTTGCCCAGTTGGGTCCTTAAGGATGAGTAAGTGTTTGACAGGCCAACAAGTGGAAAGAGAAAGTCATTCAAGACAAAAAACAGCATTTGCAAAGACACAGAAGTGAGAAACAGCATATTTTTCTGCCATTGAGTGACCACTTTCTACATCCTCCCTTTCCATTTCAACTTACCTGTTTCCACTCCACCTTCTATAACTCTAACCTATCTCTCTAGTATTATCTTATAGGTCCCTGTTATAGAAAAGGGGATTGGTAAACAACTCACTCTAAGGATTTGGTGAACAATGTTGACTTCATCTGAGATCGCTTATTATTATATTTACATTTTACATATTTAGAGGGTACAAGTGCAGTTTTCTCCCATGCCTACACTGGATAGTGGTGAATTCTGGACTTTTAATGTACCCATCACCCGATTAGCAAACAACTGTATCCAACAGGTAAGTGACTGCCAGAAAGCATGGAGCTTTCTGCCATTGAATGTCACAAGCATGGAGCTTGGTAGGCAAATGAAGGAGGAATGTCAGAGAAGAACGGCTAGGTTTCTAAGGGTTAGACGCTAAGCATCAGAGCATGATTTACAATGTTTTCTTTATTTACACTCACTATGTACCAGACACTGTTGTGTTTTGCAAACACTAATTTATTTAATCCTCATAATCCTTTAGGCAGACTATTGGTCTACAATGTTAAAAAAGGAGCCAACCTTGAAAATCTAGGTTGATTGATTTAAAACACACACACACACACACACGTGCGCGCGCGCCAAAAAACAAAAACCATGGCAAATGCCATATTATAGAACCATACTTGAGAACTTTAAAACACATAGATAATCCTCGTGCTCAAAGGAGATTTTGACTTGATTCTGGCATAGGAAAAGGGGTTGCTATGTACAATTACCATGCAGCTGAGTTTTTTTTGTTTTTTTTTTTTTGATTTGTTTGTTTTGAGTTGGAGTCTCACTCTGTTGCCCGGGCTGGAGTGCAGTGACATACTCATGGCCACCCCAGCGTTGACCTGCTCCGGCGATCCTTCTACCTTAGACTTCCAAGTAGCTGTAACCACAGACATGTACCATGACTGGCTAATTTTTGATTTATTGTAGAGACGAGGTCTTGCCAAGTTGCCTGGGGTGGTCTCGAACCTGTAGGCTCAGGCAATCTACTTGTCTTAGCCTCCCAAATTGATGGGATTACAGGTTGAGCCACTGAGTCCGGCTTAGCTGAGCTTTTTTATACTTGTGTCATTTAACCTCAGCTTCACCCTTTGAGGTGCTTGGCGGTCTCCTCATCTTCCACATGAGGTTCTGAAAGATCAGATACATTACCTAAATCACACAGCTAGTAAAGCGTAGGAGGTGGAATTTGCCTAACTCAAAATCTGCGGTTTCTCCATTTCGCACCTTTCCAGAGAAGGATCAAGGAGTGTCTGACACCAGAAATTTTCCTTAAACAACTCCAACCTGGTATGGCTACAGGTAAGGATCTGTGCAGGTGCTTTCTTAGAGGGTGGAGAAGAGAGGTGAGAGAAAATGAGATGCGTATACCGGTTGAGCACTTGGTATTTAAGACAGGTATCTGATGATGCTGTTAAATATTTAGTGAAGACTGTATTCCTTATAGAGTTCTACTACAAAATGGACCTCCAGGTGATGATGACAATTTATGACATACACCACCTCTTCCTTCTTCCTTCAACCAACCAAATTCTGATAGATACAGGGCAGAAGAACTGAAATTAAACTGTTCTAGAAAAATTGGGATGCATGGTCATCATGCCCTTAATAGTTATTTTTTTGTTTGTTTGTTTGTTTTTTTGTGGGTTTTTTTGTTTGTTTTTTGTTTTTTGAGTTGGAGTCTCACTCTGTCGCCCAGACTGGAGTGCAGTGGCCGCTCCCGGCCACCGCAGCCTCGACCTGCTGGGCTCCGGTGATCCTTGTGCCTCAGCCTTCCAAGTAGCCAGAATACAGGC
>NW_007110807.1:536990-540328 GCF_000164805.1 Carlito syrichta
AATTTTTTTTTTTTTTTTTTTTATTGTAGAGATGAGGTCTTGCTGCCCAGGTGGGTCACGAAATAGTTATTTTATAAGACTAAAGCTTGAGAACTTTGAACCTACATCCGCAGGGTAAGTCTTTGTTTTCTTGGAGTTCCTTACATTGTGCTTGAGCCCCACACAGATGTCTATAACCTTCTCCCCTCACAGGTTGCACCTCCACTTTCTACATCCTCCCTTTCCATTTCAACTTACCTGTTTCCATTCCACCTTCTATAACTCTAACCTATCTCTCTAGTATTATCTTATATGTCCCTGTTATAGAAAAGGGGATTGGTAAACAACTCACTCTAAGGATTTGGTGAACAATGTTGACTTCATCTGAGATCACTTATTATTATATTTACATTTTACATATTTAGAGGGTACAAGTGCAGTTTTCTCCCATGCCTACACTGGATAGTGGTGAATTCTGGACTTTTAATGTACCCATCACCCGATTAGCAAACACTGTATCCAACAGGTAATTCTTCAGTTCCCACCTCCCTCCCACCTTTTGTAGTGTCCAATGTCCATTATTCCGTTCTGCATGTGGGATCCCTTTTTTAAGGTGCACAATTTGTATTTTTAAAAAGAAGTCTATGACAGCAGTGTGTATCTCAAGGGAATGACCTTCCAATGGTAGACTTTCTGATACTCTTCCTTGGGATATACAACAGCGACAATTACTGACATTTTGGCCTGGTCTCTCATGTGCCTGGTGTAGTGCTAAGTACTCACACATATGGTTAATTCTCACAGCAGTCTGCAGGGAGGGCATGGTCGTCTCATCCCCATTCCAAAAAGGAAACTATAGTTCAGAGAGATAAAGTGCTATCAGTGGTTCATTAAGATCCAGGAAGATTAGAAGAAGCTAGGTGTGTCTGGTTCCCAAGTCTCAGCCTTTTCTGGCAGTCTGGCTGCTTCCCTAAAGGGAGAAGATAGGGTTCTACTGGTCAGAAAGGGTCTCTTGGTAATGGATGGTTTCCTCCACCCATGCTACCTGAGGCAGGTGCAGCATGCTTCTCACAATGAAAGTAAAAAAGGTGGGACACTGCAAGTTCCTCTGGAATAAGAACCCCGGGGTTTTTGCACTTCGCCCAGTTTGGAGGACTTTCTGTTGCTTACATAGGATTTCACACATAGGAGGATTTTCTCAAGTGAAAGAAATAAGTCAGGACCAGGGACCCAGGATTTACCATGACATCTTTATGCCGACCTGCACCGATGAACTGTTTTGTGGTGCATGGTCTTTACAAATTGTCTTTAGGTGCTAGTTTAAGTTAAGTTAAAAGGATGTTTAAGATTTAGTAAAAGGGAGTGATTGATACACATCAGGCCCAGTAATAATGCCCTACAAACCTGTCAGTTTGTAGTACAGTGACAAGAAGTTACTGAGGGGAATACTTACCCCTGGTTTATGGCTATAGACTTGGTTCACTTTGCTGAATCAACCAGTTTGAATTATTAGAAAAATGAACTGAAATGTTTGCCGTGGCTCAGAATTGCCAAATGTCCCTGCAGGATGCAAAGGTCATTTTTCTGTGTCTACTTAATTTTATAATGTGCAAAATGGTCTCCATAAAGCATCTTGTACTGAATTTATCAGCGCTTTAAACAAATGTGATCTCTTCTCATTTAATGATTAATGTTATCCCTTAAAATATTGTAGATCTTTCCGTGTCTTTGCTAGACTTGCCTACAGATGGGGACTTCCTTGTTATAAATGCAAATGCCTAAATACCACATAGAAAGTGGAAGGGAAAAAAACATCAACAATAAATATTACAACCAATTAGGCTTCATCATAGTAATTCCTCTGGCTTTGTAATGTTTGTTTATTGGGTTTTGCAGGGAAATTGTTGCCATTTCTGAGATCCAGAATCACAAAACCTCCATCCTCATGTTTTCCTGCAATGGCAAGTTGTGACGATGGAAATATTTTCCTTTTTACCAGACTCCTGTATCAATTATAAAATACACATGCAAACATCCAGACCCAAACACGTAAATCTGTTTGTACACATTCAAAGAAAGCTCTCAGACATTTCCCAAAAACCCACACATTAATATTGCTTACTTTTCAGCGGGGGTAAATGAGGGTCTCAGAGACCTCCTCAGAACAGGCTGGAGTTAAATAATATTGCATGTTTTTCATTTTACTGTGATGAATGCAAAGCTATTAAATAACCTTTTAAAGAGTTGGTGTAATTATCTGTAAACAGTAATGTTACAAAAAAAAAGGTCAAGTTGTCCTGCCATTAGATGTTTATGGATATAAACTGGATTTATGTTTCCATAAAACAGGCACCGACTAACTAGATTAATTCTCCACAAACTAAACCAACTGTAGTAATATTTAGACACAATAAAATGATACCAATTAAAACAATTTTATTTTTTGTGTCATATTGATTAATGGTGCACTAAAATTAACCAGAGACCTTAAACTCAGAGTGGTTGGCAAAAGGCATCCACATCTCAATGTTATTACCAACAAGAAGAGCAGTTAAGTGAGATGGCTGCGCAATAGTATGAATATTTAATTAATAATTAGTCATGTAATTTCTCCTCAGGAATTATTATCCCTCAAACTGGTTTGTGAATTTAATTATTAGCAGCCTTTTTGTTTCCATGTCCCCTCATTACTGTCAGGATTGATGTAACATAAACTTCATTAAAAATTAAAGCAAGAGTCTTAATTACAAGGCTACCCTGACTGAAGTTAGAATTAGCCAAGTCAGTGATGTGCAAATGAGTGCATTATTTAAGAAACATGCTGGAAGTAGTTATGCTAATGTCGAAGGTTCGCAGTCGCAGACCTTTCCACTCGCAGTTGCATATTCATTAAATGCACTATGCAAATTTAATGTAGCAGTCTTAGTAATGCGTTGTTAATTTATTCAGATTTATTGAGTACGACTTGTAAAAAAAAGTACAAATTTAATTACTCTATCTAGTGGAGACGATATTAGGAGAGAGCAGAGGCTTAAAATGTGTTGCACTGGATTGCTGCAGTTTGATGGAAGACGTGGTATCAGAGGACACAATTTTGATAACTGGGCTTGAAAGAATATTTGATTTACTTATGGAATGATCTAAGAAATCACTGAAATTGCACATGTTCCTTCCCAATAGGAAAGTAAAAAAGTCTCGGTTGTATTAACTTAAGAGCTAAGGCAGTGCTGAGTCCACAGCCTAATGGTCGTAATGACTCTTCGGAGACCAGTAAAGGTTATGGATTGAGATCCGTGCGAAGCAAACTGTCTTTGTGGAAAGTTGGTTGGTGGTGGCCCGGCGACGGGGAGGGGGTTGCG